>NC_056599.1:3577914-3593304 GCF_018340385.1 Cyprinus carpio
CCCTTATTTCTGCATAATTTCTCTCAATATAACCTTTAACTCTGATTAATAGTTTCTCTCCCCTTTATTTAGTGCCTTGACTTGATGCACTTTGTAAAAAGTTGTTTAGATCTTCTAAAGCTTTACAGGGGAGACAAATGTAATGTTACAATTATGGACTTCATTCCTTTTTGTGATTTCTCCTTATTTGGTCATGTTCCGTTCCCTCAATTTTGTTCATTGAGTTACTCCCCTGAACATTCCTCTGATTCACGTTCTGATTCGTTCTAGTGTTTTAAATACCCGTCTGTTTTTAGTTCCAGTTGGTCCTTCTCGTTTGATGTTTGATGACATTTGTTTATACTTTCGATGAGCTGTGTGTTTGGTTGTGCCCGGTTCTTCTGTGGATCATTAAAGAGTACCACTATGCTTTATCATCTCCTTCGTCCAAGCGTTTTTACTATAGCACACCAGCCCCTGTAACAGAATAGCAGACCAAAACAGTTTAAGCGGTGTTTTTTCTTTTGTGTTTTTTTTTTGTTTCCCCCTCTTGGAATGGATATCCCAGCAGTTCAACTCCTGTGCCTGGAGCAACTGGACCCGTTAAGCTGGAGGGACCATACCAGGGACTTTTCGATCTGGCGTGTCTTACGGACTTCCCTGACCGCTCGCTAAGCTCTGCTATGCATTCTACTATGCTGGCCTGAATGAAGCGATTATGAGCCGCCCTCCCAGCCCGAACAGTCCCAGAGAGGATTTCGCTGCTTCGTGGAGTGGGTGCTGGAGAAAAAATGGATCCCCTATTTACCATCTGCACCTTGAAGAGGATCTCTCAAGCTATTACTCAGACAGAGACCAGCCAGCCACCATCCAGCTGCATGGAGCTAGAGCCCACACTTGGCCCGCCCAGGGCCGAGCCTATCACTGACAGGGGAGCAGAAAGGAACTTCGAGTCTTGTGACTGACCAGGTGTGTGAGCCCGGCTGGCCTGCGTCTTTGTCGTGGGGCCCGATTGAGTGGAGATTGAGGGGTGTGCTGGAAGAAGCCCTACCCACCTCCTGCAACTGAGGGTGAGCTGCATTTGGTTTCTGGGAATTTATAGAAGGGAGTGTGGACCTTATAGACTGGTTTGGGGAAGCAGTTCCGATCCTCCTGTTTCCCAGCTGGTTTCCGCCCAGCCCTGACGTCCTCCTGTTTCTCGCTGGTTCTGTCCAGCCCCTGATCCCCCCTGTGTTCCCTCCCAGCCTCCCTCTCCGCCTCCTCTATAGACCTGTCAGTTCCTCTGCTCCTCTTCCGCTGGTCCCGTCCAGCCCCTGATCCCTCCTGTTTCTCAGCTGAGTTCCCGTCCAGCCCCTGATCCTCCTGTTTCTCTCCACTGGTTCCCATTCCAGCCCTGACCCTCCTGTGTTCCCACCATCCTCCCCTCTCTCATCTCCTAGACCAGCCAGTTCCTCCGACCTCATCTCCGCTGGTGCCAGTCAGTCCCGCAGCTCACCCTCAGTCAGCGCCATCTGGAAAGCTGTGGATTCGCCGCCAGGACTTCCAGTCTCCAGCTCGCCTTGGCATGTGGATTCCCTATCTCCGCCTGCCAGCCTCCAGGCCCTGGACTCCTCCTCGAGTCCTTGACCCAAGCTGGCTCATGCTTGGCTCTTAGCTCCCCTCGTCTCCGCCCGTGGCCCAGCATCCCACCTGCTCCACTGCTGGGCTCCCTCGTTCCCTCGGCTCCACCTTGGTCAGTCGTGGAATAGCCATCCGCCCGCCTCGGGGACTCCCATTCCTCCTGGCTGCCTCGTCTGCTCCATCCCAGCCCGGCTCTCAGGCTCCTCCTTCCCTTGGCTCCACCTCCATCCTCAGCCCAGTCCTCCTCCGGCTCCGCTGGCCGGTCTTCCGGTGCCCAGCCCCGCCTCCTTGTAGTTGCCTGGGCCTTCTGCTCCGCCTTGGCCTCCGGATCTCCGGTGTCACCCCTGGCTCTGTGGCTGCTCTGCTCCATCTTGGGCTCCTCGTCCATCAGCTGAGTCTCGATCAAAGTGCGGCCCCCCTGGTGTTGTCGGCTCCTCCTCCCACCATGGCTCCTCCACCATCGGAAACTCCACCATGGGCCGCGCTATCCTGGCTGGCCTCTGGATGTCCATCTGAGCTCCTCTCCTGCTCTGGGCTCCTCCTGGCTCCTCCTCCATCCACTCCACCCTGGTTCTATGCTCTGTTTCTTCTCCATTTACCTGCCCTTGCCTGCCCCTCGCCCACCTCCTGAACCCCCACCTCCCTCCTCCTGGACTGTTTTCTGGCCGGTCGCGAGGACACCGTTCCGGGGAGAGGGGGCGAACTGTTACAATTATGGACTTCTGTTCCTTTTGTGTTCTCCTTATTTGGTCATGTTCGTTCCTCTCGTTTTGTAAATTGATTACTCCCACCTGTTTCCATTCCTCTGATTCTACGTTCCTTGTGTTTAAATACCCCGTCTGTTTTGGTTCCAGTTGGTCAGCTATAGTTTGATATTTGATGACATTGTTTTTATGCTCGATGATCTGTGTTTGGTTGTGCCCGGTTCTCCTGTGGATCATTTTAAAGTACCCTTTTTCTTTATCTCCTTAGATGAGGAGCATTTTACTAGCACTTACCAGCCCCTGTAACAATATGGAGACCCTCAGATTATTTAGCTAAAAAGTAAAATCTGAGCACACAGTGTGTGATGTTGTTGTGATCTTCTAAAACTTTAAAGGGGAGACAAATGTGAGACCATCAGAGTCTCTAGCTAAGGAGAAATATCTGAGCACACAGCTCAGGAGACAAGTTTGAGAAGCAGGAGACTCAAGCAAAAATCTCCATTCGATCTTATAGTAACTGATTTCTAGTCGTGTCCTCTTTTGGAAGGCCAAACAGAGCAGTTTCTCTTCACAATGAAACAAATAGCATCACACCACGTGACGGCTCGAGTGTGAAGAGGTGAGTGGCTTGAGCGGCATGGCTGTGGGGCAGCCACATGTGACAGCCCTGGGCTGGACTCAGCTTCCACGTCCGGAGAAGGCCGATCGATTCACAAGCGCAAATGTGATGTATTTCCTCAGTGACTAGCATGGATCAGCTCTAGGCATGATGAAGCGAATATCATCCTCTTTTGGAAGGCCAAACAAAGTAGTTTTGCTTTCACGTGGCAGTGCGGCAACAACAATACTACAGCGAGAATAGAAGTTGATGAGACACGACTTTGTTATGCAAATCTTCCCACATAGTGACGTAGAGATGTGGGGGTGTGTTTAAACAAGCCGTTTTAGGGAGGTGTGGTTGACTCTTAACTTTTATAAAGAATATCTCTTTGGGTTTGAGACTTTAGTCTTTGCAGCTTTACAAATCTTCTTTATACACCAAGAGCTTGTAACACTCCAAAGAGAAAGGAAAACTTCCCCTTTAAAATTTTATTTAAAATGTTTAAAATTAATTTAAAACAGTTAAATACAGTGCTATCAGTTCGGACATTGTACAGTGCTCATAATAACTAAAAGCATAATAACTAAAAGCAGATTCCTCTTGTTTGTGTGAACCCTTGGTATTTCTAACCGACTTCGATCCTAATGATCTGAGTGGTCTGTTGGGATTTAAATTCAGTGAACATATCTGCAATGTATTTAGGTGCTATGCCATCGAGTGATTTATAAAGGAGTAAAAAGTACTTTAAAATCAATCCTAAATGTAACACTGGAAGCCAGTGTAGGAACCTGAGGGACTGGTGTGATACCTTCGGTACTGGTTTTAGTCAGAATCCACGGCAGCAGCTTTCTGGATGAGCTGCAGCAGCTGTCTATGGTAGTCTTCTTGGGAAGGGCGGTTGGGCGGAACCATTACAATAGTCCACCCCTGCTGGTGAGATAAAGGCATGAGCAAGTTTTTCCAAGTCTTGACTGGAAACAAAATATCTAATTCTTGCAATGTTTTTTGAAATGATAGTATGCTGATTTAGTTATTTTTGCTTTGACGTGACTACTGAAACTACAGGTCTGTCTCCAGAATCACACAGATTCTTGGCATGATTTTTAGTTGTTTGACTTCAAGATCAAGGTAGTATGCATTCACCTTGAGAACTTCATCTTTGTTTCCAAATGCAATGACAGCAGTTTTCTCCTTGTTTGCTGAGAGAAAATGCATGGCACATCAGCTGTTATTAATTTCATCAGTGCACCAGTCAATGGGCTGTAATCATTTGGAGATAAGGCTAGATAAATCTGGGTGTCATCTGCATGGCTGTGACAATTTGAGTTCTTTCTCATTATTTGACACAGGGGAGCATATACAGGCTAAACAAGAGTAAGGTGCAAGTATTGAGCCCTTGTGGGACTCCCCATAGTACCCCATCAACTGCATAGTAACACGCTGGCAACCACCCCAAGTGCCATACCAACACCTTAGAAAACCACTCCTGGGTACTCTAGCAACCGCCATATCAACCACCCCCAAGTTCCCTAGCAACCACATAGCAACACCTTAGCAAACACCCAGATTACCTTAGCAACCACCCTGAGTACTCTAGGAACTATCTATCTATCTACCTAGCTATCTAGCTAGCTTGGCTGTGGGGCAGGTGTAGCCTAATGGATAGAGAGAGAGTCGGACTTGTAACCAGAAGGTCGGCATGTCTGAAGTCTCAGAGTTGTGGAGTGGAAGGGAGTGAATGAACAGTGCTCTCTTCCACCCTAAATACCCATGGCTGAAGTGCCCTTGAGCAAGGCACTGAACCCTTAATTGCTCCCCGGGCGCTGGAGCAAATAGCTGCCCACTGCTCCGGGGGTGTGTTCACGGTGTGTGTGTTCCCTATGCACTGCTGTGTGTTTGTTGCTTGGATGGGTTAAAAGCAGAGCAAATATCTCGAAGTTTCACTGCATCCATTCCGAGTTCTATCTATCTATCTATCTATCTATCTATCTATCTATCTATCTAATCTTTAAAATTACTTTAAACTTCAAACTACTTCAAACTGAAAACCTTCAAACTTCAAGCTTTTAAAACTTTTCTAACCTCCTGTTTTAACGTTCTCAATCCAACTTAAAGTTTGTCTAGATTAAATTTTTTATCTAGTGTTACCACTGTAATGTTTCTGTTTATTTCCAGGTTTGTTTTGACAGCCAGTCAGTGTGGTCTACAGATATTTGCACTTTCTGTGAAATGCTGCTCTTTGTTTGTGCTCTTTCTTTATATAATTGTTTCATCTGATGGAATTTTTATATATAGAGAAGGCTGCTAATGTGATTACGATGGGACTGAAGATCCAGTCAGGGAAGAGGTTTAAGCTGAGATTACTGCTGAGGCTAACACTTCTTGACATAGTTTGTTTCTGGTGAGAGCTGCTCTGTTTGTTCTGAAACATCGGAACTGATCCTGATAACAGGAGCCTGTGGTCAGCGAGGAAAACACAGAACAAAGAGAATGTTTTCTTCATGTTTTGCAGATAAATAAGCTATCAGCCTTCATTTCTATTCAGTGATCTTCAGGAGATTCACAGTATAAGCCCTGAACTATCATCATCGTGATATAGATTCTGCTCAAACCAGACTGCTTTCATCATTTAGTGCATAAGTTAGGGCCAGATCAGATGAAGAGAGAGATGCAGTTCTGTGCTGTGACCAGATGGGGCCATAATGACACTTTGTGTTTGCATTGGCCACACCGGAGGAAAAGTACATCTTTAGCTTTTATAGTTTAATAAAATAATACATTTATGTGTTTTACATTTTCTTTTGGTCTTTTCTCACACTATTTTACATTGTTTAATAGTCACTTTTAATTATTAAGTGCTTTATACTATACAGATTGTGTCAAAGCAGCTTAAAGTGTTAAACAGAAAAATAGTGTGTTGATAATTCAAATGAAAGTTCAATTCTACTGTAGAGCAGCTCTACAAAGAGGACAATAATAAACAGTAGAAATTTCCGTTCTGTGCAATCAAGCCAATAGTATTTTAGCCAAAGTTTAATGATATTTTAATGTGCTCTGAAGAATAATTTTTACAAGTGAATAGGTCCATTGTTGTAGTGAAAACGGCATCTGTAACTGATTTAAAGTGGCTGCTCAAACTGATCCATATGTAGGGCTGGACTGGGACAAAAATAATACCAGTTTTTTACTGACTCCAAGCTTTTGATATGTATAATGTTACAAATGCTTTTTATTTCAGATAAATGCTGATCTTTGGATCTTTCTATTGGATCTTTCTTACTGTTTAAAATGTTTTGACTGGTAATGTTAGTGTATGTATGTAGCCTATGTATCACACTCATATCACATCTTGTTTTGGATAAGAATAAGCGTCAAACCCGACAATATCATGTCTTTTTATTATTTAAATCTAGCTTTATTCGCATTGGCCCATGGAAACCTCTATGAACACACTTGACTTGTCTTGGCCAAAAAATTGCGGGGGACAAATTTACATTTTATTAAAAAGTGTAACATATTCTACACTCATGGCACTTGCATACATTAGGATAGTTTCCCAGATGCCTGCCTCAGCTCGCGAGTCCCTATCAAGCACTTTACAGATTCATCTACTCTCTTCTCCTCCTGCCTAGCTTTTTGGCCCTCATCACTCATCGCAGAGCAAGCCTGTTCTTGATATAGCTGCAGTAAAAACCATGGCCCAAAAGCTGACGAGGGAAGAAGTTGCGGTGAAGCGATCTTTATATAGGCGGAGCAAACATTATCGCACTGTCTATAGCGCATTGTGATTGGATGTTTAGGCTGTCAATAAGGAGACAAATCAATGGGCCACTGGCTGCTCGCTGTCCCTGCGTGATGGTTCTAGGCAAAATAAATAAAAAAATAAATAAAATAAAATAAAAAAACATTCGATGTTAGTTGTAAATGCGTGATGCCCAGTATGCCCGATTACCAATCAGAAGTCAAGTCAAGTCAAAGTCACCTTAGAATTATATGGCGCTTTAAACAAAAAGATTGCATCAAAGCAACTGAACAACATTAATAAGGAAAAAAGTGTGTAAATAATGCAAAATGACAGTTAAAGGCTATTCATCATTGAATTTCAGTGGTCATCATGCAGCTCAGTCCAGTTTAAAATCAGTAGTATCTGCTGCAATAATTTGCAATCAACTTGATATTGCTGTAAATGAAATTATCCCCCCAACTAAACTCGCTTAAGCCAGGAGGCGACAAGCAGCAAGGAACCAAAAAATACGCCGGTGACAGAATGGAAAAAAACCTGGCCAGAAACCAGGCTCACCCGGGGAGCCAGTTCTCCTCTCTGACCAGATAAGAAACCAGCAGTTCAATTCCAGGCTGCAGCAAAGTCAGATTGTACCAGAAGAATCATCCTGTTTCCTGTGGTCTTGTATGCGGTGGTCATCTGAGACAAAGGTCTTTACTGGGATCTTTCTCCTGGAGCTCTAGTTGTCCTGGTCTCCGCTGTCTTTCTGGGCAGTAGAGGTCGCTTTCTAGGGGTACTAATCCACCATCTGGGCTGGATACATACTGGATCCGGGTGACTGCAGTGACCCTCTGACTTGGATATGAGACTGGATCTGAGGTCACTCACGTTGACCTCGGAATAAGAAGGAAACAGACTAATATTAAGCGTAGATGCCATTCTTCTAATGGTGTAGCAAGTACATGTGTTCCCGGTTCCGGTTTACCTAATTAATGCAGCCTAAAAATCCTTTAACAGATTTGGATATTAGAAGCATATTAGTGTGTTATGTGTAAGCTAGGTTAAAGAGATGGGTCATAAAACCTAGATTTAAACTGCAAGAGTGTGTCTGCCTCCCAAACAATGTTAGGTAGGTTATTCCAGAGTTTAGGTGCCTTAGGTGCCTTAGTTGCCTTTGATATTCTAGGTATTATCAAATTGCCAGAGTTTTGAGATGGCAGCGGAGGTGGAGGACTATAATGTAACAAGAGCTCATTCAAATACTGAGGTGCTAAGCCATTCAGGACTTTATAAGTAATAAGCAAGATTTTAAAATCCATACGATGTTTGATAGGGAAGCCAGTGCAGTGTTGACAGGACCGGGCTAATATGATCATACTTCCTGGTTCTATTAAGAACTCTAGCTGCTGCATTTTGGGTTAGGGTTACTAAGCGTGCAGAACAACCACCCAATAAAGCATTACAATAATCTGACCTTGAGGTCATAAACACATGGATTAACATTTCTGCATTTGACATTGAGAGCATAGGCTGTAATTTTGATATATTTTTGAGAAAAATGCAGTTTTCCAAATGCTAGAAACGTGGCTTTTCTAAGGAAAGGGTTCCTAACTGATAACGAAGAATTGACAGAGCAGCCATCAAGTCTTAGACAGTGTTCTAGGTTATTATATGCAGAGCTTTTAGGTCCTATAATTAACAACTCTGTTTTTTCAGAATTTAGCAGTAAGAAATTACTTGTCATCCAGTTTTTTATATCGACTATGCATTCGGTTAGTTTTTCAAATTGGTTATGTTTTGCGAGACCCACGAAGAAGAAATATAGAGCTGAGTATCATCAGCATAACCGTGACGAAACTAACACAGTGTTTCCTGATGATATCTCCCAAGGAGTATGTATGTAAAGCATGAAGAGTAGCGGCCCTAGTACTGAGCCTTGAGGTACTCCATACTGCACTTGTGATCGATATGATATCTCTTCATTCACTGCTACGAATTGATGGCGGTCATATAAGTACGATTTAAACCATGCTAATCCACTTCCATTAATGCCAATAAAGTGTTCTAGTCTATGCAAAAAATGGTTTGGTCAATAGTGTCAAACGCAGCACTAAGATCCAATAGCACTAACAGAGAGATACAACCACGATCAGATGATAAGAGCAGGTCATTTGTAACTCTAAGGAGAGCAGTCTCAGTACTATGATACGGTCTAAATCCTGACTGGAAATCCTCACAGATACCGTTTTTTCTCTAAGAAGGAATATAATTGTGAGGATACTACCTTTTCTAGACAGAAAAGGGAGATTCGAGATCGGTCTATAATTAACTAGTTAACTTGTGTTTTTTTGATGAGAGACTTAATAACAGCCAGTTTGAAGGTTTTGGGGACATATCCTAATAACAATGAGGAATTAATAATAGTCAAAAGAGGATCTATGACTTCTGGAAGCACCTCTTTAAGGAGCTTAGATGGAATAGGGTCTAACATACATGTTGTTGGTTTAAATGATTTAACAAATTTATACAATTCTTCCTCTCCTATAGTAGAGAATGAGTGGAACTGTTCCTCAGGGGATCTATACTGCACTGTCTGATGTGATACTGTAGCTGATGGCTGCATGGTTGCAATTTTATCTCTAATAGTATCGACTTTAGAAGTAAAGTAGTTCATAAAGTCATTACTGCTGTGCTGTTGGGAAATGTCAACACTTGTTGATGCTTTATTTTTCGATAATTTAGCCACTGTATTGAATATTTGATGTGGGTTATTTTTTAAAGTCATTACTGCTGTGCTGTTGGGTAATCAGATTTAGCAGATTTTTAATGTTTTTTCTGTAGGATAGGTTACTTTCCCTCCAAACAATGCAATGACTTGCATCATCAAGTTGTTCTGAGGTTTTGGATATGCTAAGGAATTGGGATACATCAGGAAGATTACTTACAAAGCAGTCTTTTGTGGTAGAAGTGATGTACTATACTTGTAACAAGAAGTAGAATTTACTTATAGACTTTTGATAGTACCTAGGATAGCAAAGTCCACTAAAGGAGGTAGAGCTTTTTATACTTGAAGCCTGCCCTCTGAGAAATCCTGAAAACATTGTTATAAATTGAAGCAACACCTCCCCCTTTACCTTTTGGACGTGGCTCATTTTTAAAACAGTAATCTTGGGGGGTAGACTTATTTAAAATAATGTAATCATCAGGTTTTAGCCAGATTTCTGTCAAACAGAGGACATCTAGATTATGATCAGTGGTCATATTATTTACAAAAAGTGCTTTCGTAGAAAGGGACCTGATATTCAATAAGCCAAGCTTTATCTTTTGTTTTATCCGTATTGCATCTGTTTTTTTTTTTTGTTGAACCTCAATTAAATTGTTGCTCTTAAATTGGTTTGGATGTTTTTTGTATTTTCTAGTTCAGAGGGAACAATTTTAGTCTCTATAGTGTGATATCTAGGTGAAAGGAGTCTCTACCGTTATCTCAATCACCCATCAAACATCCCAAACACTTACTCATGATTCCAGCCTACACACACACACTGCAGCCAAAAAGCAGAGAGCACGTCATGAAAGTACAAAAGGCAGTGTGTGTGTGTGTGTGTGTGA
Source organism: Cyprinus carpio (assembly GCF_018340385.1). Classification (NCBI taxonomy): domain Eukaryota; kingdom Metazoa; phylum Chordata; class Actinopteri; order Cypriniformes; family Cyprinidae; genus Cyprinus; species Cyprinus carpio. Next base: position 3,588,152 of record NC_056599.1, read on the forward strand.
GAGAGAGAGAGAGAGTGTGAGTAAGAGTGAGAGTGTGTGTGTTGTGGGCTGAGCTCTGGAGTCACCGAGTGTGTGTCCAGATGTTACCACAGCCCAGCCTGTTGAACTTCACCGAAGGACAGAAAACCTGTCAGACAGGAACGGGCATGATCCTAGTGATGGAAGATGAAGCGGCTCAATGTTTCCATGTTAAAGTGTCTCTCTGGTTTCTATTGCTCAGTGTTTGTCCTTGGCTAGTCGCTTCAGTTGTTTTTTCAAAGAGCTTGAGGGAGGCGAAGCATGTGGCTCATGGCTTGTGTGTTTTGGGTGTTGAGCAATAGTTTGTCTGGTCAGCTTGTTTAACCACACTCAACTCACCATCTTAACCAGCAAAACCAGTGCATTTGAGTCTTCTCTCAGCTCACAGCTGTCTGTCTGTTTATTCTAGCTGTCTGACTTCAGATATGCCACAAACACGCTCCCACACCTGTGAAGTCATCCGTCTGAATGTGTGTGTGTGTGTGGGTGGGTGTTTAACAGTGTGACGGTGGAAAGAGCTCGGGGTGGAGGGTGTGAAGTGTTTATAGGAGAGCTGGAAAATCATGAAAAACAACCAGAGATTGAAGCAGAAGATCCACAGACAGAATCCAGCTCTTCAAGGTGTGTGTCCATCAACCAGCTTTACATAAGACCAGCAGATGTCTGACATTTCTCTGCATACAGTCTCAGGTGTTTCTAGTATTTGTTTTTTTAGTAGTATTTTCCAGAGACGGGATCCACTTCCGCAGTCCATGGAGTGCTCCATCGCCTTCACTGTGTGTTTTCTCCTGTGTTTTCTCCTGGGGTGATTTCCGTAGCTTGTTACATGGTGTGTATAGAGATCTCAACCAGACTCTCACACACACACACACACACTATCTATAGCTGAACGTCTCTCTCTCCCTGCAGATTCTCAGGAGAGCCGTGCCAGTCGATCAGTAAATGTTCACCATTCTCCTCATCTCTCTGTTTAGCTTTGGCTCCGTGGAGCACATCTGTGTGTTATGTGAAGCTGAAGCTGGGCTGCTGGACTTCTGTGTCTAGAAATCAGCTCAAGATCAATGCTGCTGTGATGGAAACAGGTTTGGTGAAACACTGAATTCATTTGACATAGGCGTTCATTAATACCATATTACTGTATGCATATTGTGTATCTGTTTTATTTCAGTATTTGTGTGAATCCATATCAGGCCCGAGCGCTTTCATGAGGAGTCCACGAAATCAGATCCTACAAACCAATTACATCTACAGGAGGTTGCAACACACACACACACACACACACACACACACACACATTCACACAAACACACCTGCTCCACACACATTCACACACACACCAAAGCGCATTCCAAACACACCACACTCACACTCCACAAGCACAGACGCATTCAAACTTCACCCACACAGACCTCCACAAACACATTCACACCTGCTTATACACACACACACAAGTACATTCACACTCACACTACAGACACTCACACAATGAACCTCTAAACACTTATACACACACAAACTCTCTCTCTCATACATGCACACACACACACACGCTGTGTCTAACAGGACCATTCCACAGGTATGCGTTTTTTTATATACAGTTCGTTATAAATACTACAAAACAAACCCTCATAGAACACTGACTTCATTTATTTTATTTAAAACAAAAATATTCTAAAAGCTTATTTTACTTCACATTTATATAATTGTTTTTTACAAAAGAAATTAGTCCTCAAATGGAGGTTTTGTCAGATTTAGCTGACTTCATGGGACCAAATATACATATTTTGACAAAAGTTGACAAATGTGATTTTTTTTTATTATTTATTTATTTTTGTCAAGTCAAGTCATCTTTATTTATATAGCGCTTTAAACAAAAAAGATTGCGTCAAAGCAACTGAACAACATTAGTTTATACATATTTTGTATTGTCAATAATGCAAAATGACAGTTAAAGACGGTTCATCATTGAATTCAGTGTTGTCATCATGCGAGAAAGCTCAGTTCGAAGTTTAAATAGTATCTAGCACTGATAATTTGCAATCAAGTCAACGATATCACTGTGTAAATGAAGTGTCCCCAACTAAGCAAGCCAGAGGCTGACAGCTGACAGGAACAAGAAACTCCATCAGTGTGAGAATGGAGAAAAAAACCTTGGGATAAACCAGGCTCAGTTGGGGGGCCAGTTCTCCTCTGACTGGACGAAACCATTTTGTTATTATCATTTTTTTTTTCACTTTATTTTGGACCTGATATAGTATTTATTATGAAAAGCAGCTGATGTTTTCAGAACATAGCAATTTGAAACACTTTTTAAACACTTATTTACTGATGATCTATAGCTTTTTTCACTTAGAAATATTTGTATCCCCTTGCATTTCCTTTTTACAGTGTATATTTATATACGGTGGTGGCCAAAAGTATTAAGAACACCCCAAGTATTTTCAGCAGCTGAAAAATGTACAGCCTGATCTTTTTTGCTGTAGTGTGTCGGTAAACATTCGAACACTTGCCATAAAAACAGAACCACTGGTAGAAATCACAGGCAAAAAACAAAATAATCCAAAAAAAAAGATTCCACAAGCAAAAAAGTAACAGGTGCACAAGGTAACAAAGCTGGCTATATATATATATATATATATATATATATATATAACTCTTCGCCTATATATATATATATATATATATATATATATATATATATATATATATATATATATAGTTTAATATTATTATTTTATGCTATGAAGCAAACAAGGCTAAACAGAACATGATATATATGGGGGAACTAATAAGAGTTATGAAACACACCTGGAAACAATAAGAATTAAAACACAGAACAAGGTTAATGGGGAAATGAAGTCCACAATCAGTGTACTATGATCCAGGAGGAGTGCCCTCTGAGTGGCTCTCTATGGGCACTAAATCAGGTGGCTGTGACACTTGACCCCAGCTTTAAGGAGCGGTCAAAGGCAGAGGAAATCAGGAGGGAGGTGAAACCACTGACAGACAAGGGGGAGGGATGGTGGCCCAGGCTGGCCTGGTGGAAAGGGCCCACTAGAGACAGGTAGACCGGGAGGCCAGGGAACGGAAGACCCGGGTGGCCAGAGGCGGGGGCCAGAGCATGGCAGGCAGCAAGGGTGGGTAAAGATCACTCCAGTGGAGCTAAATGAGCCAGATGACCCCCCTGGTGGATCAGGCAAGGACTGCAGTGAAGATTACGAAGTTATAACAGCCTTTATGGCCATAACAGGTAGACAGAGAGTCCAGCAACGGTGTCCTAGACCGTGAGTTTAGGAGTGGGCACCACTGCCCAGAGAGGAGCTGAAGTGGACATCGGGAAGTTCTGCCTTGGGAAGTTCTGGAGCAGAAATCGCCACCCCAGGAGGAACTGGAGTGGGCTCAGTAGCAGACTCCTGGACTGGAATGAGCTCTGGAGCAGATTCATAGACTGGAATTAACTCATAGACTTGAGTGAGCTCAGAAGTGAACTCATAGACTAGAGTGGACTCTAAGGGCTCCTGGACTGGTGCGAGCTCTTGGGTGGACTCAGAAGCTGTCCATGCATTCAGAACAGCCCACAGGTGAAAGTCAAAGGCAGCTTTCTTAATTATGGCAGCAGCAGTGAAATCAGGCAGCTGTATAGGGACCTCTGAGACCACTGGAGTCGGGTATATGAAACCAATAAAAAAAAAAAAAATGAAACCACCGGAAAAGGGACCCCCGGAGTCAGGTCTTCCAGGACCACTGGACTTGGGACTACTGGAGTTGGTGTCGCGGCCGGCTCAGAGCAGCAACCAATGAGGGAGGCAACAAGAATGGAAAAATGAATCAACAAATATTTATTAATAAAAATAAAGTTAACAACTTTACAACTACCCTGTTTAAAAAAGTTTTTACGGTCAATCATCCAATGCCTTAATAATATCCATCCCATGACAAATAAGGAAATGCCAATACAGATTTATAAAACCATCCAATAAGCCAAAAAATTTCTTGTTTTTTGTTTCTTTATCAGAACACGTAAGGGGTATTCAATTAAATTCCCGAGAGCACGCGCGCTCTTATAGTTGCAAAAAGAGAAAAGCAAGCGATATCCACAAAAACCAAAAAAAACATCTTTTTACATTATGTTTTTACATTTAGGTCCATGTGTGTGCCATGTTGCAAGAAACGTACGCTGTTTTTCATTTTTTTTTCTCGGTGAATGGTTTTGATCTTCTTTGCGATGCAGACCTCTGTAGTGAATGGGGGTCTACGCACCTCCAACAGCATCCCCTGGTACAGGAGCCCCACAAGGAGTAATTATGACCCGCTGCTCCGAACTACCTCCCTCTCACACATATGCGTGGCTGTTGTCCTCCTCACACCTCACCTTCTGTTATCACTTTAGCAGGATGATATATGGGATTGGCCTCATCCCAACAACGAACCCCGATACAGGAGGCTGCCTACCTTGATGAGTAAGAGTCTAACATCATGGTGCAGCCAAACCGTCTCTTTCTGAGTCCAGCAAAACCAAGGCCTGGTTTTGGACTCAGGGAAGGCCGCAGTGCTTAACAATACCCCCTCATGCATTAACGCGAACCCCAGTGAAAGGGTAGCCAGCTTCAATACCGTGGTGTACACCTTGCCGAGTACGACCTGACGAAGCACATTCAGCGCAAGTTAACACCAGACAACGACGGTACATCTGAGACTTCCTGAGGAAATCAGGTTGCCTCGGAATCCGAACTTGCTATAAATCGGGTATCTATAGAAGGATATGACTCCTGCATTTCATCACGGAGCCACCTCCAGAACAGCTCGCCCGCGCGGCAGACAGCCACACCAGGAGTGGAAATCTAGGCTGTTAAAATCCGGAAAGACTCCACCCCCCCTGAACCCACGGTGTATGTGCTACAGTCACGCAGACGCGCGGCGGCAGGTCTGGACGGCAAAAACGGAGAGGCGCAGAAGGTTTCTTCTCTCTTCCCCCCTATGATACTACTAAATATGGACCATTAAACACACTGACACTTTAAGACTCGGTAGTGTAGGGTAGCCATAACTCGCTTCACCGCAGGTTTTGGAGATATAGCCTAGCTACGCACTCGTTCTCCTGACCAGTGGTGACAGCTGAGCGCTCGCCAAAAAAC
>NC_056599.1:3593456-3593531 GCF_018340385.1 Cyprinus carpio
TCAGTTTCTCTTTTTGTTTTTTATATATATATATATTAAACACAATAGGTCCGGATGGAATCATAGTTGAGAACC
>NC_056599.1:3593801-3594395 GCF_018340385.1 Cyprinus carpio
CTTTTACATTAAATATAGTGTTTTAAGATCTCCAGCATTTTGAGCACTGAGGGCACTCAAATTGGCATTCTTAGCCATGCGCACGTGACAGGAGTACTTTACGATAACTCCTGTAAAGTGTCTTTCAGTGGACCCGAAGGACCTGACACTTAACAACAGAGCTTTAGGGGAAGGTACAGTTAAGGCAAAGACCTTTTAGAAAGAATTTGACTTAGTTGTATTTCTTTTATATATCTTATTACAACTATGACGATTTTAGTTAATTTGTTATATACATTAAAATAACTCTTGCAATAAGCGAATATATGTATTATTCTCTGGAAGCAGGGCTAAATTAATAATCACTGTTATTGCATTTGACCTAAGGTCAGACCCTCGATCACCCTCACTGGATACCAAATACAGACGGTATATAGCCTAAATCCCAGTAAAGATACCCCTATTTTATGAAAATCTATCATTCCTGAACCATGGTGCAATGAGAGGGACTGAAAATCCAATACACCCTTTCAGAGCATCTGGAAAATTTACAACAAAAACTAGTACATATTTGTACCCACGATCAGAAGGTAACGAAATAAAATCCAATTGTAA
>NC_056599.1:3595759-3595870 GCF_018340385.1 Cyprinus carpio
TAGTCTATAGTTAATCTACAGCTACCATCTGGCTTTTTTTTTTTTTTTCAGGCTGCATAGGTAAGTTCGTTGAGGAAGTACACCTTACCAAAATCCCTGATTCCTGAAGCT
>NC_056599.1:3596162-3596464 GCF_018340385.1 Cyprinus carpio
GTCCCTAGTCAGCAAAACATCTGCTTCCAATTTACTCAATATATCCATTCCCATTGCCATGCCAACTTGGCTTTCTCCAACCCAGAATTGCACCCAAAAAGGCTGTTCAAATGGATATATTATTGGAGGAATCAATAGAGACTGTGTGAAAAGACTGCGACCAGATATACCTTGAAGATGCATTTGTTTGTTAAAGGCAAATTAATATCAGTTACCGAGACGCAGACCCAGGGGCCCAAAAGAATGTAGCTATCCTGGCTTCCTAAGTTAGAATGTAAAAATGGACGAGGGTCTTTGTGTTC
>NC_056599.1:3596698-3596838 GCF_018340385.1 Cyprinus carpio
TTTTGCGACCATCACGCTGGCAATGATAACAGCGAAATGCTGGAGCAGAGGGCTGACCAACTGCAGCAACCAGTCCTTTCTTTTGTTGTTCCACGATGTCTTGAGCCCGTGTCCCCCATGCAACAAAAGAAGATCAGTCA
>NC_056599.1:3597257-3640680 GCF_018340385.1 Cyprinus carpio
GAATTTCCTTCATCACCCCATATTTCTTTAAATTCATCTTTGGAGTCATTTCATGTTAATCTTTTTCTTTATTTCTGATGCCTAGCTTTTACCTGCTTCTTAGCCAGGCAGTGAGAGTTTCGTTAAGGACTCTTTTACATACACATGAGCCATTACTTCGTGTGTTGACACCCCAACAAAGAAAAGTTTTATTCAATTCCAGATGCTGGTCACAAATACACTTGAGTAAATTCCTTAATTAAATTGATAAATTTGATTGTTCTCTTTACTCTTAATTTGTTGAATTTGATTAGCCCGTCTGACAGTTATAACAATTATACAAAATTGAAAGCCAGTACAATGTAGTATTCACACATTCAAACAGTGTCAAAAATATATGGTTTAGAATTTAGTCACAAGGTGGAATTCTGCCAGTGTCAAGACTACGAGTCCATCCAGGCCTATATCAAAACAGAGAATCGACATACAGATCTGACCAGCAGCTGCAGTAATCCCTGACAGCTGGCGGTAATGCAAAAAGCTATTGCGCTTCAGTAAAACCTGAAAGCCATAATACCACCTCCGGTAAACCCCGCCGAGAGTGTACTTTCGCTGGGAAATTATCCACACTGTCGGTAAACCCCTTCCAGTGAACAACACATTTTAATGCCGCCGTCGCCGTTCTCCAAACACAGGCCATTCCTCACACTGCGGTTAAACCACGTGCCATTTAAATTAGTTCTCTTGCTGCAGTCAGAAAAATGAAGCGAAATGGGTCCGCGAATGTCAGCTCTTAGACTCAGCAGGTTTGCACAGCAGAAGCCCATAAAGAGAATTAGATAGGCAACTCACCTCTCTCTATGCTTTCCTTGGGTGCATCAAATATACTTCTAAGGATCGATCAATTATCCCAGCGGTGCCTCCATTAACTGATGCAAAATTTAGTCAATTCAGGCGGTCAAAGGTGTAATAATATATAATTTATTAAAAAAGAATATAGAGAACAGAAACCTGAAATCATAACTTGGAAATAACGTTCTGGATAATAATAATAACATACAATATAGAAAATGTAAATCAATGTTAGTACATTTTTAATAACAATCAATTTATGATGGATTAGACAACCAGTATTAATCAAAACATTAATACAATTGTAATTTAAAACATAGAAGCAATTATTCTGTTTTGAGATCAAAAGTGCCAAAAGTATTAGTATTAAAAATATTAAAAGAGTATCAAGTATCAAAGTATCACAATTTCAGGTATCTGAATTTGAATAAAAACCTGTAAGGTTCAAGTCTGAGTCTAAAGAGTTGTCGAGGTAGAGCCAAAGAAGAGGAAGTGAGCTGAAAGATAGAGACCAGAGTCTCAGAAAGTCAAACCCTATTCTATTTTTGCAGAGTCTATCTTATATACTGTTATTCTAGACATAGAGAAATTAGTCATCTGGCTATCACCTAATAACTTGCCTGACCTTTAAAATGGTCTAGTCAATGTCTCGATTTTTGGACTTCTTCCTCTTTTAGATTCAAAGAAATTATCATGCCTGATAATTCTAAAGAAACTGATGCAAAAAAGAGACAATACATGCAGTTCAACTTCATATGCAAAACAGACTCAGCTGACTACGCAGTTAGAAATATTGTGAAATTACATATAAGAAATATACCATAAAGTTTACCAAAAACATTTTCAATATAAAAATGGAAACCTGTTAATATATATATATATATGAGACAGATCCTTGCAAATAGTAATTTTAACTTTTGAAATGAAACTTATCATTATGAATAGAACACATTCACAGTGCGTGACTTCTTAGAATCTCTCAACAACACTTGGGTTTAATTTAAATACGTGGACTTCTTCTCAGAATCTCTATCACCACGTGGATTTCTTAGAATCTCCACACACCAGTAATCAAATTCTGTAATAAGAGTCCAATCTACCATGACAAATAAGGAAATTCCCAAATACAGATATTACAAAACCATACACAAATAAGCATTTTATTTATGATACAAGTAAGAAATTCAATTAAATTTCCGAGAGAGGCACGGCCTCTATATTTTCCGAGCAGAGATCCAAAAAAAAAAAACATCTTTTTACATGTATTGTAATTTTACATTTAGTTCCGTGTGTGTGCCACGTGGCAGAAAACAATACTATTTTTTTCAGGTTTTTTTCCTCGGTGACTGGGTTCTTGATTTTCTATCATGCAGACCTCTGGTAGTGAGGGTGGGTCAGACCACCTCCAACATCATCACCCTGAGTACAGGAGCACCACAAGGATGTATTTTGAGCCCGCTGCTCTACTCCCTCTACACATATGACTGTGTGTCCTCTCACACCACCTCAACTTCTGTTAGCATCAAGTTTGCAGATGATATAGTGGTGATGGGCCTCATCTCCAACAACTAACCTAAACAGGGAGGGCTGCCTACCTTGATGAGGGTAGAGAGTCTGACATCATGGTGGCAAGCAAACCCGTCTCTTTCTGAGTGTCAGCAAAACCAAGGGGAGCTGGTTTTGGACTTCAGGAAGTAGGCAGCACTGTCTCTACACCCCACTCATCGTACTTGGGGACCCCCAGTGAGAGAGTGAGAGCAGCTTCAAATACCTTGGTGTACACATTTCCGAGTACCCAGACTGGACTAATCACATTCAAGCTCAAAGTTAAAAAAGCCAGACAAAGACTGTACCATCTAAGGAAGAAGACTCTGAGGGAAATTCAAGGTTTCCTCTGGAATCCTGAAAACTTTCTATATCGGGTCTATAGAAAGTATATTGACTCAGTGCATTTCATCAGCTGAGCGCATCTCCATAACATCTCTCCCCTCTCTGCAAGACATCCACACCAGGAGATGTAAATCTAGGGAGCTGTTAAGATCCTCAAAGAAGACTCCACCCACCCTGGAAACCAACTGTTTAATTTACTACAGTCAGGCCAGGCTGGCTTCTGCAGTCTGATGGCAAAAACAGAGAGGCTCAGAAGGAGTTTCTTCCTCACACTATCCAGACTACTAAATATGGACATTAAACACACTGCACTTTAGAGACTCTGGTAGTGTAAAGGTTACTAATAAATCTCTTCACACTGCACTTTTTTTTGAGATAAGCTAGCTATGCAACTCATTCTCAATACACATTGTTTACATCTTTTGCACATCATCTGTGTAGCAGTTTAATATATTGTGTATATTTCATTATTTGTGTTTTCATTTCTTTTTTTTATTATTTTTTTGTATATTTCATTATTTGTATTTACTTTTTACTCTTTTTTTTTGCACAGTCTAAAAAAGAGTATATGAAGACCTATATTTCACTGCTTGTTGTATGTCATATAACTTGTATGTGACAAATAAAATCTCAAATCTTGAATCTCCTAAATTCTATTTTAATATTTTAATTAAAAACATTATCTACTAAAAAACCGCTTATAATCAAAACGTTCTCATCTTATAAATAACTAGCAGTTTCAAAGTTTAACTTCTAACCTAGCCATCTATCAACAGTTTTCCCAATTATACATGATTCTTTTAAAAATGTTCTTAGCCTACAGATTAAGTATTTTTAGTATTTTTAAGTAAAATAGTGTTTTTTTTTTGTATCTCTATCTTACTTTCACTCTCTTGTTTAAAGTGATAAAATATAACTTAATTCCCACCATATTTCTGATATTATCTATCAATCTAATCTGATTAATTTGATCGTTCGCTTTTTATTCTAAATCCGTGAGGGCGTAGCGGCGTTAGCATTCGTTAGCTTGTCATTAGCGCGTTTCCATTAGGTGTTTCTATCGCTGTTTTTCTTTTCTTCTCTCCTCTCTCTCGCCTCGCCGCTCCGTTTTTTTCACAAGTTCATCAAACATCTGTGGTAAGAATCATTCATCAAACATGGTCTTATTTTTGTATTGTTATTTTATTGTGTGATAAAGCGAGAACCACCACTCGCTAGGAGACGTTGTGAATGTCCGTAAAAGATGTTAAATGATGGCTCAGCCACTTAATAGCACTTATGTGCAAGTGAAATTATTTACAGTGCCAAAAAAATAAATACAGTCCAATAGTGAAAAAAAATATATACAGGTGCACAAAGTACCAAAGAAACAACAAACAGATAAAATAAAGAGGGAATAATCCAAATGGAAAAAAAACAAACAAAAAAGGTTGGTGCAAAAACAAAAAAATCAATATACCGTAAACAAGTAGATGAAATAATGTCCATACAGGCCAGCTCAATGTGCCATGGGACTTCCCCAGCGTGTGCACCAGCGCTCAAGGCATTCGACGGGCGGAGGACAGCAGGGAAACCAAAGCGTGAGTTATTACAAAGGTAAGTATTTCTGCTTAAGTGTAAGTGTGTGTGTGTGTAATCCAGTGTGTGTGTGTGTACAAAGCGTTGCTGTGTGTGTGTGTGCGTGTGTGTGTGTGTGTGTGTGTGTGTCAGTTGTGTGCGTGTGTGTGTATTAGGTCAGCTTTGTCACATTACTCACCCCTCTCCAAGCCACGCACTGACTGGGAACCGGGACAGGTACGTCGGCAACCACATTCTGTTTGCCAGGTGCGATGTCGGTATCTTGAAGTTGTATGGTTGCAGGGACAAAGTACCATCTTGTAACTCTGGCATTATATGGTGCGTGTTCATCGCCAGATTGGATCCAGGTCAATGCTCTGTGATCAATTTTCAAGATCAATTCTCGCCCAAGGAGGTAGTACCGTAAGCTGTCAGGGCCCACTTGATGGCAAGACATTCCTTTCTATGGTAGAGTCATCGGGTTTCCCTGGGCAACAGCTTGATGGCTAAGGTAATGGCAACTGGTTTTCTTCTTCTCCTGAACTTCCCTTGTGCCAACACTGCACCAATTCCTGTCGCTGAAGCATCCACTTTGTACAAGGAACCGTTGTGAGAAATCTGGACTCTGTAGGACTGGGCTGGAACACATCTTTTCTTTCAGAGTGTTGAATGCTGTCTCACAATCCTCAGTCCAAGGAACTGGATTGCTTACTGACTTACTCAGTAAGTCCGTCAAGGCTACTGCAAGTGAGGCAAAGTTTGGCACAAATCTTCTGTACAAACCCACTAACCCTAGGAAAGACCTCACCTCAGTCTTGTCTGGGTCTTGGGCTCCGCCGAATTGCCTACACCTGTCCACCTAGTGGTCGCAGCTGGCCATTGCCTAGGTGTATCCAAGGTATTCCAGCTTCATGGACGCGACCACTCACATTTATTTAAATTTGTGTCATTCACCAGCTGCCTGGATCTTCTCCAAGGTTTGTCGCACATGCTGAAGATGCTCAGGCAAGGGAGTTACTGGGATCAACACATCATCCATATAAGAAGCAGACCATTCCTCGCAGCCTGGAGGAAGCGATCCATTAACCTCTGGAACGTGGAAGGTGCCCAATTGCAGGCCAAATGGAAAGGACCAGTAAAACTGGTAATAACCCCAGTGGGATCCGGAAAATGAGGGTGATATGGTCTGGAGGCTGTATCTGAGAGGGGCCCCTGCCAAGTAGACCTTGCAACAGATACCAAGTGGTGATAAACATTGCGCCCGGTCCAATTTACTCGCAAAAATCCCATGCCACAAATCGATAGGACATGTGGGTAAAAGTCATACAAACCTTTGTCGATTGCGCATATCAGATCTACACAAAGTCGAGAATGCAGTACACAGCATATTCCCCATCTTCTCAATGGGTAACGATGACACATGAGTAACTACTCCATTATCACTCACAAACGACGGGCTCTATTACTCCTAGTTCCTTTCATCATCCTTGATCTCTTCCTTTAGAGGTTCCACACCAACCTTTTCAGGAACACGGTAAAGGCCGCTGTCTTGAGGGTGCTGGGTCGGTCAGGGTGCGTGGTATGGTGTGTTGACACATATTCAGTCACGCCCAGGTCTCATGGCGAGAACAAAAAAGCAGGAAATTCTGGTTTCACCAGCTGCTGTTAGCTCTTCCTTTTCTTCACGTCATCTAGGTGATCACCAAGCTCACCACACTGACGCCGGGTCATCTGAGTGCTCCTGCATCTATGAACAAACCGTCATCCTCCACATCCTCCCAACCTTCCGTACTCAGAAGTGACGTCTGTGTTGCCGCCTTACCGGTCAACTCTCTCCACTCCTTCAACAGGTTTTATGTGGTAACGTTTGTTTAAGCTTTCCTTTGTCAGGGATGGTGGGATCTCATAGAGTCACTGGCCCCATCTTGACGGACCACGAGTGTAGTATGCCACTTGCCACATTGGCCAACAAGCTTATTCGATGATGTTGGTACAATAGGAGTAGAACTTTCTGCCCCGGCTGGAACTGTCGAAAAGTCTTGCATGTATGGTGTCATACCCATCGTTTTTCGAGGCTTTTTGTGCCTCTTAAGCAGCGTTTCTGCTTTGGCCAGTTCCCCTATACAACCGCTCAAGTCGATCTCTCATCCATCTCTAGAACATACCTGCACTATGCCTTTCTCCTCAGTTCTGGAGGCAGGGTCTTCCCACACCGCTTCTCAGTAGGTCCAATGGTCTGCCCTGCACATTTTTTGCCATCACATAGAGCACAGTTCGAATGGGTGAGAACCCAGTTGAGGGCTTGAGGTACCTTCTCTGTAGGCAAAAAAAGCACAAAAGAGCCGCCACTTGTCCCAATCCAGTCCTATGTGTCGGCAACCAACACTTACGGTAACATGTTTCTTAAAGGGTTTGCGTACCAAAAACGCTGCCACCAGCGACCATCTGTCTGCGGGTGGTATGGGGTCGTCCATTGATGGTCGTTGATACCCAGCTGCTGGTATTAGTTGCCCCATTTAACCGTGAGGTGAAGTTAGTTCCCTGGTCTGTCAGGAAATCTACTCTGGAATGCTACTCTGGAGGAACAATTTGGGATGAGGACAACATGCAGATGATTTTCGGCGTTGTGGGATGGATCGGAGTGGAAAAACGCTTCTGGATATCTTGTAGCATAGTCGCATGACCACCAGGATTGTACCGATGTCCTGCACTACTTTCTTTCAAGTGGAACCCTAACATGTCCATGGCGTCGAACAGCGTCTGAAAGGAGAAGAGATATCACAGGGAGCGGAATGCAAGGGGTGCTTTGCCCCGCTGGGAAACAACACTGGTCTTTTGACAGATGGCACATGTATTGCAATATGTCTGAAAATCTGTGTATAGTGTAGGCCAGTGGAAACCGTGAACAATAATGCGTGCATATGTTATTTTCTGCTGTCCTAGGTGGCCAGCCCAGGGAACAGGTGTGTGCTAAAATGTAAGACAATATGGCACTGGGCAACATGTTGGAACAAACTAGACGTGTCACATCATTTGTCTGCAAATACAACACTCCATTCAACACAACATATTTTTCATTGCACAGATTATTAGCTGCATTTTCACACCCTGCCTTCTCAAAGAGTGATTTTAAAGATTCATCCTCCCTTTGTAATTTCGCAATGTCCCTCCGGAATCCTCCAGCCACTAACATGAAGACCATCCACAGACGGGTCTTAGAGACTGGGGTGCCCATGTACTTCTCTAGACGCCGCTGTCGGCGTGACTTCCTAGGGCCCTTAGTGCCGCCCTGCAACAGACTACTGTCCAAGTCCGGCAGTGGCTGCAGACCTGCCTTGGCTTGTGCCCGGGTGACAACAGGACATGACATTTCAACAATGGCAGAGGGAGAGTAGCAGTTTCAGAGTTTTTGGTGGTTTGTAACCAGATCATTTAGTACTGGTAAGTCTTGACCCAAAATCATGTCAGCTGGATAAGTTATCAATTATGGCAACATTTAACAAGTACAATTGGATCATACACCTCAACACAACGACTTCAGCTCTAGGGTACTGCTTTACATCCCCATGTACACATTGAACAGCGGTAGTGTTTACATAATTTTACATTTGGCACAAAACATGGTTTTAACAGAGAGAAAGAGTGCTACCAGTGTGACCAAAAGAGCGTTGCAAAGAATGTCCATTAACTGTCACCTTACACACATATTTTGACTCTCCTCTACAGAGTCTCACTCTAACATTGTCTTCCTCTCTGGGAACATAACAAAATCCAGTCAATTTTGCTTTTCGCACAGGACCACACTGATGCTTTGTGTCCGGGCTGTTGGCAATAAAAACAAACAAATTAGTCCCTTGCACCACAGATGATTTTTGTCCTTGTGCCTGGTCTGTACGATCAGCACGACTTTTCTCAGCTTCAGCCCCAAGAGCGATCAGAAACAGAACGTAACAGTACCTCTTGGTGGTTGAGTGCGCAGGCCTCCCCTGTGAGCATTCACATGTACTGTTGAGCCAGCTTTGCTGCCGCCAGGCCTGTCATCGGCTCATGCTCCAGTACCACATGTGGCGAGTATCATACGGGAGAGTACACGAAGAAGCTGCTCCAGGATAACAGCCTCACCAATCCTCTTTAGTATGCTCCTCAGGTCGTATCCATCGTCGATTACAGATTCCTCAGCGATGGTAAGTTTCTGTTGGTTGATCTCTCCCGCTTGAAACAGAGGACTCTCAGGAAAGCGCGTGGCGGGAAAGTGTGGTAAGTTAAGGACACTCAGGTCTTAAGCGCTGGCATGTTAAGTTTCTGGTGAGGATGTTAAAATTTCTCCAGCAGTGCCTCCCTTAGATCCAGCATTACACCTCCGCCTATTCTCCTCATCTCCCATCGCTAAGTATAAGCCTCCAGTGCCTGCCTGTCAGCAACGGGGACCAAAGTCGAAAGCTCCACTCCTGCTCAGGCCAACCCCCAGGTCTGGCCACCCGCTCGAAACCGCGAAGATAGTTTTTTCAATGTCTTCCCCCTGCTGGAAGGCTGGCATTTTTGGTTCAGACCGCTGCATTGGCTGACTTGGTGCTGGGACATTTGTGGAGTCTAGGACATGTGCTTGTCTGTCTCGTGTAGGCCCTCTCTGTGCTGCCGGAGTGGTATGGTAGGGTCCATCCGCAGATCATCATAGTCATATCGACTGGTCTCGGCAGGCCGTGCTGACTGTACAGGAATGGATCTCGTAGACCCACCACGGAGCTCTCGCAGATATCTCTCTTCCCTACCTCTTTGTGCGCCAGGAATTTGCGCAAATCAGAGACACCATTCCTTCACCAAGAAATTTATCACCAGGCTGTGTGAAGGGCTTGGTCTGTGGTGCAAACTGGCCTTTGTGATGCTTCAGGAAGCCTTGTTAGCTGCCTCTTTCGTCCTCCGTAGATTCCATTGAATCCCAGGCCCATCATCCTTTTCAGCCACCACCATTTCCCCTGGGACCGAAAAAAACCAACCCAGAAAAAAGTCCTGGGGTTTTTTTACCTTTTGGCGCATGTCTTGCGGGGTTGCCAATCCCACCGCTGCCACCAATATGTGATGAAGCGACGAACACCACCACTCGCTAGGGAGACGTTGTGAAATGTCCGTAAAAGATGTTAAATGATGGCTCAGGCCGCGCACGTAGCGAACTTATGTTGCAAGTGAAATTTATTTACAGTGCCAAAAAATAAATCCAGTCCAATAGTGAAAAAAATATATATACAGGTGCACAAAGTACCAAAGAAACAACAAACAGAAAAATAAAGAGGGAATAATCCAAATGGGGGAAAAAAAAAAAGTCAATATACCGGTAAGTATCTACAATATACAGGCGTTGGAAAGACGCGCTTGAGGCACCCACAGTTGCACTCTCGCTCCGACTTGGTAAACAAGTGATGAGTTTTAATCTGGCTGCCCTTATATAGGGCCAGACTCCACCCCTTTCACATGGTGACTTCTCAAATGGGTAATAACAGACTGTAAACAAACCCACTACTTCAGGCATTTTTACTTCTTTTACACAAATAATTAATACTAAACACAAACTCAAACACATAAATCAACAAATAAAACATTAAACACAAAAATAATACATTTAACCATTTAATTCATATACAACACAAAAAACAAGGTACCCCCTACTAATATAAAAATAATGGTTTGGCTGGTTTCCGGTGCGCTGCGGCAGCGCGGCGCAGTCAGTGACGTCATAACTGATCGGCCGCTCGATTGCTCTGCGTTTGGCAGCGTCTCACACCGGAACACCGACCATCGCACGCCCAATTCAATTAACAAAACAACTGACGAGACAAGACAACATTCAAACAAGTGCAGTGTGAGTGTAAAAATGTCCGGGGTTATGAATATTTACAGATGTGGAGGGGAAGATGAAATAATGTCAATGCATATGTGCCATCGGGACCGCGTGTTGCACCCGCCGCTGCCGACGGCAGAACAGCAGGGAGGGAAATGAGCAGAGTTATTACAAAGGTAAGTATTTCTGCTTAAGTGTAAGGTGTGTGTGGTGTGTGTGTGTGTGTGTGTGTGTTGTGTGCGCTGTGCGTGTGCGTGCCAGTGTTGCCAGCAGTGACAATTAGGTCAGCGAAGAATCATCTGTTTCCTGTGGTCTTGTCCCTGTGGTCATCTGAGACAAGGTCTTTACAGGGGATCTGTATCTGGGGCTCATCTAGTTGTCCTGGTCTCCGCTTTCTTTCAGGGCTGTAGAGGTCCTTTCTAGGTGCTGATCCACCATCTGGTCTGGATACGACTGATCGGATCGTAAGTGACTGCAGTGACCATCTGATCTGATACATACTGGATCTGGTGGCTACAAAGATCAAACAAAGAGAAAACGCATCAATATCCTTTTTCATCAAATTTGGGCACAAGTCGTGAATTTTAGGTAAATTTGTAAATCATGCCAATCATCCTCATTACCCTCAGCA
Organism: Cyprinus carpio; assembly: GCF_018340385.1. Taxonomy (NCBI): domain Eukaryota; kingdom Metazoa; phylum Chordata; class Actinopteri; order Cypriniformes; family Cyprinidae; genus Cyprinus; species Cyprinus carpio. The sequence goes on from NC_056599.1 coordinate 3,608,000, forward strand.
GACAATCTTCTGGCTTCCTTTGAAAATTACCCTGCATTAATCAAATCCAATTTATAGCTCTCAAGCTCTAATTTTCTATTTTCAACTTCATACATTGCTTTTTTTTTATTTATTTTTATATTTTTTTTTTGCTGTTGTATTTTTTCCTTAGATTTTGTTTCTATCAAAAGTGAATATTTTCTGTTGCTCATAAGAAAGAAAAATATTCTGCTAGCCTGAACGGTCGACACTATCTGCTCAGCTTGAAGTACATTTTGTTCAACCAAAGCAGATATCAAAATCGATTTCAAACTCCAAACAGCCGCTATTATCAGCAACAGAAAGACAAACATTATAATGAATTGTGAGTGCTTATAACTGATCTTTCGAATAGTCATTCAAGTCAAGTCACTTTTATTGTCACATCACCATAGCACATGTGCTTTGGTGAGTGAAATTCTTGGGAGCATGCTCCAGAAATTCCAGAAACAATTTGCATATAACCATACAGACTTCAACAGATGACAATGTGCAATACGCACAGTGCAGTCAGTACACACAGTGTACTATTAGACATACTTACAGTTAGTACTACACATTATACGCAATATGTACATACACACAGTTAGCAGTACACATTATACACTATACACAGTATGTACACATTCTACATTATGTAGACATATATGCATAAAAATATGCTAAGGTGCAACAGATTATACATGAATGAACTGCATACACAAAATGTCATGGATGTGCATTGGATGGTATCCAGTGGTAGCATGTAGATTATTGTATTAAATGCAGTGTGTATTCAATGAGCCAATAAAAGCTCACGTTACTCTTCTCCTCATCAGGTTACACTGGCTACCAGTAGCCGCTTGATCAAATTCAAGGTACTGATGCTTGCCTACAAGACGACCACTGGCGTGGCACCAATATACCTGAACTCACTAGTTCAAACGTATCTGCCCTACAGAAGCTTGCGTTCTGCAAGTGAATGGTGCCTTGTAGCACCATCCCAAAGAGGTTCAAAATCACTCTCACTGACATTTTTCTTGACTGTGCCCGGCTGGTGGAATGACCTCCCAATCTCAATTCAAGTGTCTTTACTCATCTTCAAAAAACATCTAAAGACACACCTTTTATGCCAGCACTTGACCAACTAATACTAGCCCTTTACCCTTTTCTTTTCTATTCTATTCTATTCTTGAAAAAAAAAAAACATAGCTACGTGTTCTGTGCTACACTAACTGAGACTTGTCATGGCACTTTTATACTGTTGTTGTTCTCTCGCTGGTCTGATTGCTTCTATTGTTCTCATTTGTAAGTCGCTTTGGATAAAAACATCTGCTAAATGATTAAATGTAAATGTTTATTTATAGTCCAGTGTTGAACTGTTGAAGTTAAAGTGCAGTGTGTGGCATAGCATATGGGTGTAATAGTTTTGACTGTTCATTAGATTCAAGATTCGAGATTCAAGATTTTTATTTGTCACATACATGGTTATATGGAGAGCATATGACCAGCAGTGAAATGTAAGTCAGGCCCGCTCTATGGACAGTGCAATTATTAAAGAAAACAAACACAAGAAAATTATACAAAAAAATATGATGTCAAAAAAGTAAGATAAAAAATAAGGATAAAATAAGATGCTTATAAAAAAAATGTGCAGGACAGTATACTGTAGACTTAATAAATATTAAGATGAGCAGGAATGTACAAGAGGAGAATGTGCAGACAGGTTGTACAAGGTATTTACATAGCAGCAATAGAGGTAAAAAAAAAAAAAGTAAATAAATAAAAATAAAAATTATAGAAATTGCTGTGTGCAAGTGTCAATGTCAGTATATTCAGTATCTTACTGATAATTAATTAAAGTCATGTAGAGTTTAAGAGACTGAGTTTGAGTTTAGGAGCCTGATGGCATGGGGGAAGAAGCTCCTCCTAAGTCAGTCTCAGTTTTCGCCATCAGGCTACGGAAGCACTTACCAGGTGGCAGCAAAATGAAAAGAGAGTTACCAGGGTGATTTGTGTCATGATTTTAACAGCTCTGCTTTTGCCGCGTTTGAGGTAGATGTCCTGCAGAGAGGGGAGAGCAGACCCTGAGATGCGCTCAGCTAAGTGCACAACTCTATGCAGGGCTTTGCAGTCTTGACTGGAGCTGTTCCCATACCACACTGAGATACACTGAGTCAATACACTTTCTATGGCCCCTGAATAGAAAGTTTTCGGGATTGCTGGTGAGACCTGAATTTTCTCAGCTAAAGTTTTTGGTACAGTCTTTGCCTGACTTTCTTAATCTGAGTTTGGAAGTGTGAAGTCCAAGTCAGGTTCTCTGAGATGTACACCGAGGTACTTGAAGCTGCTCACCCTCTCCACAGGGGTCCTGCTGATCATAAGAGGAGTGTAAGGTTGCTGCTGTCTCTTCCTGAAGTCCACAATCAGATCTTTAGTTTTAGTCACATTCAAAGAGAGACAATTGTCCTGGCACCATGATGTGAGTTTCTCTACCTCATCCAAGTATGCGGCTTCATTGTTGTTGGAAATGAGGCCCAGAACCACAGTATCATCAGCAAATTTGATAATAGATGTGGAGCTGTGGGAAGACACGCAGTCATGTGTGTAGAGAGAATAGAGCAGGGGTCTCAGGACACAGCCCTGTGGAGCTCCCACATTCAGGGTGATGGAGTTGGAGGTGTACTGGCCAACTTTCACCACTTGAGGTCTGCCGGTTGAGGAAATCAAGAATCCAGTTGCATAGTGAAGAATTCAGGCAGAGGTCCATGAGTTTAGAAGCTAGCTTGATGGGGACTATAGTATTGAAAGCTGAGCTATAGTCGATGAATAGCAGCCTTACATAGTTCCCATTGCTGCTGTCAATGTGTGTGAGAGAAGAGTGCAGGATGTGAGAGATGGCATCTTCAGTGGATCTATTGGGGCAATACCCTTACGAAAAAGAAGTTTATTCAAGTGTGCTATTAGTATACTTCTTTTAAACTAAAAATAGGAAAGTATGCTTTTAGTTTACTTTTTATGTACTTTCTCAGAAATATACTTAAAATGACATTTAAGTATACTTGACTTATACTTACAAAAAGTCTAAATATACTTTACTTAAGTATACTTAATAAAATAAACTTGAAGTATACTACTTTTTGGTAAGGGTAGGCAAACTGGAGAGGGTCCAAAGTATCAGGGATGGAGGAGCAAATATTGTTCTTTATAAGTTTCTCAAAGACCTTCATGACTGTTGACATGAGGGCAACCGGACGATAGTCATTCAGGGAAGAGGGGTTATTGTTCTTAGGTATAGGGATGAAGACAGATTTTTTGAAGGAGGTGGGAACCACCGAGGTAGCAAGGGACTCATTAAAAATAGATGTAAACAAACCAGCGAGCTGATCAGCGCAGGACCTCAGAACACGGCCAGAAATCCCATCAGGTCCGGCTGCTTTCCTGACGTTCACTCACTTTAGAGCCCTCCGAACCTCGTCCTCAGACAGGGTGATCACATGATTATCGCTGCTCTGACTGCCGCACTGATCGGCAGACTCGTTGCATCCGCGGTTGCATTCAAAGCGGCCATAGAAAGAGTTTAACATGTCAGCCAGCGACAGTTCTGCTCTCACAGCTGCAGAGGATTTATTTCCAAAGGCACAGATGGTTCTTAGTCCTTGCCACATGTGTCGGGAGTCATTGAGCTGGAAATGTGACTCTATGCATTCCCTGTATTGGTGGTTTTGGCGGTCTCCCAAACAGACTAAATGACACATGCACAGAGCCCTCGCTCGTGGAGTCAGAGATAAAGAAAAGGACAAACTGGTGTTCTTAATTACAGCTGGCCAGATGAGCCGGGCCATATTTGTCATGGCTCAGAGCCATGACAAATGAGGGAGGCAATGAGAACGCAAATTAATTAACAAATATTTATTAACAAAAAAAAAAAAGTTTACAACTCGTAATAATTCCCGTCACCCACCCACCCTATGGCACCGTACCTCACACACGCATAGGGTCCTCCGGCACAAGCATAAGCCCACACTTCCCCGCGCCCGCGATGTCACACGCGAACGACGAGAGGCCGGGATGCAGCCACCAATATACCCCCCCCCGACTAAACTACATGCTTCCACATGCACACCCCACCTGGATTTGCTTCCTCTAGGACCACGGGAAATTGCGGAACACTGCAGTCAGGTCCCCAGGACCACGCAATTGGGACCACCCGAAAAATCGGGTTCCTCCAGGACCACCGGATTAGGGAATCGACCACAGGGAGGTAGTGTCCTCAAGGACACTAGACTAGGACCTACAGGAGGGTCTTCAAGCGGCAACGGAGTCGGTGCATCCAGGAACCACCTGATAGGGAACACCAGGCGTTGGGTCCCCCAGTAATATCTTACTAGGGACCACCAAAGTCAGGTCCTCCAGGACCACCAGAGTAGGGACCACAAGAGTCCTCAAGGACCACCAGAGTTGGGTCCTCCAGTAATACCTTACTATGGACCACTGAAGTCGGGTCCTCCAGGACCACTAGACTAGGGACCACACAAGTCCTTCAAAACCACCAGACTAGGGACCACCGAGTCAAGTCCTCCAGGACCACCAGACTAGGGACCACAGGAGCAGACTTTGCAGTCCTCCTCCTTCTTGAGCTTCATTTACGAATCAGAGATAGTGAAGCTTCACTATTTTCTGGAGGTGTTGTAGCAGACCTTCGGGTAGATCTTCGGGAGCACTGCAATGGGCACAGACTGGCCTGGTAGTCCAGAGATAGTCAATGAAACCCCAATAATCAAGAATCCTAAGTCCCTCCATCTAGCACAGAGGCAAGGGGTTTATCAAGGCATTCATTAAAAACCTTGTTACACTCAGAATCACAAAGTTCCAGTTCCACTGCCCAAGTCCAAAAAGTCTGTGCAAGGCCTTCTACTCTCAACAAATGTTGACGTAGTGCAGTCTACATTTGGAGTCGTGCTTTTTGCTCCTTCTCAGAAGCTGGAGGAAGAATCCTAATGTCCCACAGTCAATGAAGGCTGACTAGCTGCTGGATCTGAAGTGGCTTCAGTATTCTGTCACGAAATACTCTTGAGACAAAATTGAAGATGCGATTGCAGCTTTGTTGTAGTTGCAAACAATGATCCAAAAAAACAGAGCCACTAGCAAAAAAATTATCCACAAAACAGAGTCCACAAACACAAAGTAACAAGTGCAGAAGGTAACCAAACACAATACTGAAATAAACAATGTCTAATAGAACATGGTATTTATAGGGTAACTAATAAAAGAAACGACACACAGCTGGGAACAATAAGAACTAATAGAAATGGGAAGGGGTAAGGGAAATGAAGTCCACAAACAATGGACAATGATCTAGGAGGAGTGCCCTCTAGTGATTGTCATGGGCACTCCAGCAGATGGTTGTGACAGAAACAGAACAAACTGAGACAGACTATATCCAGAAGAACTGTGGACACATCTCAAGATGCTTTAAGAAACCTACCTGCAAAGCTCCCTGAGAAACTGAGGGCAAAAGCTGCTTTAAATGCAAAGGATGGTCACAACAAATGTTGATTTATTTTAGTTAATAGAAATTAATTGATAAAGAAAATCTATATTTTGACAGCATCCTCATTTTGCAGTATTTTTACACAGGTACCTAAAACTTTTAACAGTACTGTAGCTTTGCAGGAAGGTCTCTTGAAGCATCTTGGAGATGTTGCCACAGTTCTTCTGGATTTATTCTGTCTCAGTTTGTTTCTGTTTCTTTATGTCATTTCAGACAGACTGGATGATGATCAGATCAGATCTCTGTGTGGAGCATTGGCTGTTCTCAGACAAAATTATCACTGGAGTATTACAATTAATGGCAAAATGAATTTTTGGAAATGTAAACTGATATTTCCTACTGACACACACTACAGCAAAAGATAGAAATAACTGACTTAAAACCATTTTTAGTTGCTGAAAATGCTAGTGTTCTAATAATTTTGGCCACCACTGTATATATATATATAACTATATACTATGTGTATGTATATCAACAGTACATACATACACACACATATATGTAACAGGTCCCACTCGCCTGCTCTGAGTGGGTCTCCGAACCCAGGTCTCCAGTGTGGGAGGCGGGCACTTTCAGATCAGGGGAGTGAGGCATATCTGCACAGCACCTACTGGCTGGCCTTTACATGGTTGATACATATATATAGTAAATATGCATACAAGCCAAGTCAGAGAAAGTCAACTTTATTTCTAAAGTGCCTTATATAGTATAGATTGTTTCACAGCAGCTTCACAATAGTATCAAATTCACATTCTGCTGTAAAGCAGCTCTAACAAGTCAATAGTGACATTCTACAGCTCAAGTCAGTTCAGTATTGATTGGTTCAGTTTTGGTTAACTGTATTTTTCACGTCTTGTCTAGTTTGGCATGTATGTGGCTAATTATTTTATGTTTGTGTTGTGTGTATGTTCCGGAGCCATAGTTTACAAAAAACTGTAAGCATTTTTAAGAACTGTAAAGGTGTCGTCAGGCATTTTGAGATGCTCAGGCGCTGTGTTTGCGTGTGTGTTTCAGGATGAAGTCTCCGGCTGAGCAGCGGGTTGAGAATCTGTAGAGGATTATTTTTGCCATGTCATCTGTTTAAGCCACGCTATGGATCACCGATGGCCTATCAAACATACTCTCGAGCTCAGCAGCTCAAGCCCAACCCACATCTGCATCGCTACTGAGGCCCCGCCTCCCACGTTTGCATACGACCAATCAACCTTAATTTAATGCCTTAAAAACCTATTAAGCCCAGACACCTATTTACACACATATAAGTGCTTCTGTGTGTCATGGGTTGTCACCTACTAACCCCTCTCACTCTCTGGAGCGATGGGCTGATTTGCCCAGATATTAACACTACTCTGCTTTTGCTCACATATTACGCAATTATTCAAAGCTAAAATCATGATGGTGCCTGTATTTCTTGATAATCTGCCTTTCTTAATAGATACAAAAAAATGAGTTGTCTGATAAAAATGTTTCCAGACAAGAAATGAGAGTGGTTTTAATCTGATGTGATGAAGATGTGTGTTCATTTGTTAATCACAATTAAACTTCTGCAAACCCGAACCGGTCTCTTTTCTTTCATCTGCTGATTATTAGACATGATTTTGGTGTTCGGTCTGCTGACCTTTAGTCAGTTGCTCGGGATCCACATGTACAAGCAGTTTATTCTGAGGCAATCAGCTGAATTCTTTACGCAGACTTTGTAGCTATGTGCTCCAGAGATTCATAAATCAGACGGTGAAATTACACAGCTGCTTTCCAAAAGCATGTTTTGTGCGGGAATAAATAGCAGCGCGGCATGACTGGAGAAGCAGAGCTAGAAAACATTCATGTTAATTCAGCATCGGAACCCTCGACCTGCAGACACACACACACACACACGCATGTTTACTTAGCTATCTAAATGGGGACATTTCATAGGTGTAATGGTTTTTAAACTGTACAAACTGTATTTTCTATCGCCCTACACCAACCCTACACCTAAACCTACCCCTTACAAAAAACTTTTAGCATTTTTACAATTAAAAAAAAAAAACGTTGTTTATTTTTATAGCAGTTTTGCAAATGAAGACGTCCCCAAAGGGAGGATTTTTGTAGATTTTATCAGGTACACACACACACACACACACACACACACACACACACACACAGACACACACACACACACACACACACACACACACAGAGATGAGAGGATTGTGCCCAGCTCTAGGTGATTCCTGAGGAGCCGCTTAATGTGACCATCATCACTGCAGGAACAGCTGTAATTAAAGTCTTTATATGAAATGTTTATATGAAGCTGGTTTCCTCCACTGACGAGCGCTCACATGCAATCACATTATTTGAAGATTGTGTGTGTGTGCATTTTAATTCCTCATCCAATCAGTGATGTCAGATCGTTGTGATGTCACTTTATAAATAAAGTGAGTGGCATAGAGAAACAGTCACCAGATCAGCTGAAACACGGAGACAAACATGAAGAGCCTCACACTCCTGATCTTCTGCTGCATGATAGCTGCATGTCTGAGTGCAGGTCAGTGTGTGTGTGTGTGTGTGTGCGTGTGTGTGTGTGTGTGTGTGTGTGTGTAGTGTATATGTGTGTATGATTGTTCTCTCTGTGTTCTTCTCTTGTAGGTCTTCCTGACAATAAATCAGCGAGTCCTGCAGAATCTCCCAGAGATGATGGTGAGACGTGTGTGTGTGGGTGTGTGTGTGTGTGTGTGTGTGTGTGTGTGTGTTTGTGTGTGTGTGTGTGCATGTGGGTTTAGTGTGGTTTGCATATGTTGACTCAATGTAAAGTAAATGCAGTGTTGTTAAAGGCTTGTGCTGATCTGTGGTGGTTTCAGTCTTTCTGTGTTTTGGGTTTTTCAGTCTTTCAGTTCTCAGTGTTTTCAGTCTTTTCTTCTCCTCTGTAATTATCAGCTGTTCCTGAAGATCTCATTCAAGCTGTTTCAGGTGTGTTTATTTAGAGCTCAACTTTGCAGGAAGAGATTTTCCCTTCTATTAGAGTCAGAAATATCATAATTCCATGAATGATTGATGACAAAGATATATGTGGGAACGAGTATGACGGAGGGCGAGTTTATATCAGTTCTTTTCAAGATGAATGTATGGTCCGTTACGCTAAAGAGCTTCTCTGGCCGTGTAAGAAGGAATTGACACAAATAGAGAGAGAGCCTCTTCATCTATTTATATAGGTAGGGGAGGAAATTTATTTATGGAGCAAATGTTTAACTCAACCATAATTGTTTCAAAGAGCTTTACAATAAAAAAAAAATAAATCTGAATTTAAAAGAGAAAAAAAGACAAAGGAAAATAATACAACTATCAAAACAATTATAATGTAAATACATAAAAACACCAATTTAACACCAATTAAATTATTCAAAGGTACATACACAGCATCACTTAAATGCTAGGAGAGTAAAAATAATAAGTCTTTAAGCTGGATTTCTTAAAAGCATCCAGTGATGATGGAGAAGATGGAGAAAGATTGTTCCATGCGCTTTGGGGTACTACTACTGAGAAAGGTTGGATCACCTTTTGTTTTATTGCAACGCAGAATGGGGGGACAGATAAAAGTAACTGGATCACTCAGATCTGAATGACCTAGAGGCTGTATATGGACTAATGAGATCACAAATATAATCAGGGGCAAAATTATGTAATGCCTTGAATGCAAAAAAGAAGGATCTTAAACTTGACTCTAAATTTCATAGGGAGCCAGTGCAATGAGCAAGCAAGGACAGGGGAGATATGATCCCTTTTCTTTTTAGTTTCTGTTAAGAATCTGGCTGCATGCATTTTTGAACCATATGTAACCGAAAGCAAGTGTAGAGTGAGGTAAGCCAATGTACAAAGAGTTACAGTAATCCAATTGAGAGGAAATTTGTGCATGGAATTACAATTTCGAGTCTTTACTAGAAATAAATTGTTTCAGGAAAACAAAAGAGGGCCAAGAATGGATCCCTGAGGAACACCACAATGGATAGGCATAGGGGGTGAAGTAAATAACCCAATATTTACAGATAAAGTCCTCCGCTATAAGTATAAGGCGAACCACTCTAAAGCTAGGCCCTGAACCCCACAACACTTAAGTCGCTTCAGAATAATATTGTGGTCGACAGTATCAAATCTAACCTTCAGCAATGCCTACTCAGTGCTATACAGAGCTCTAAAACCAGACTGAAACAGAATACATGCAGGTGTGAACTCTATCTCTCTTCTCAGGTGTGTTTAGGAACGAGACGGGCTCCCTCAACAGTCGTGAGAGAGACCGAAGCGAGCAGGAACAGCACCTGCAGACCTGACTGTGGCTCAGCTGGAGAGGTACACACACACACACACACACACACTCAGTAGCGGTGGAGTCTCTCTCACACACTCTCACTCTTGTCTTGCAGTTTGAGAGAAGTGTGTGAAGCAAACCTGGCCTGTGAGCACATGATGGACGGTCCGCATCATCGCGCCTACACTGCATACTTACGGGCCCATTCCCTACTAGAGCCCCACCGCAGAGCGTCCCGCATCAAAACGCATTATGAGCATCTGTCAAAAATGATTAAAAAAAAAACCTTAAGTAGAGGAGTTGCTGAAGCCATACCAAATAATAATAAAGAATGAAATCCAATACTGCAGTGTCGAGTCTGGAGTTTTTTACTACTACTTGATCAAACCATATCTGATTATTGTTTGTTTGTCAAATGTTTTTTATACAAAGCAAAAACACTCTCACACACTCACTATTACACTTCACACATGCATTTTCTATTCATTCATAAGCAACAATGGGTGCAATAAACATTTTGTTCAAAATGATGCGCCATTGTTTTAAAAAAAAAAAACTCTTTATTGACTGATGTTTCCATAGACATTGAGTTATGTTTTCAAATTCCATGCCATTTGTAACCTATGTAATTTCACAGTATTCTTTAGTTAAATGATCATACTCACTACGTGCAGTCACAGTTCTATAAATGGTAAGGAACTTACTCCAGGCCACTGAAACGTTGTTTTTAGAAGGATCGTACTCAGGCCACTGAAACTGTTTTTGTATGACGAGTCTAACCTCTTTTCTCTGATATGATCACCCCGCTGTAGGCCAGGAATCATCCAGCACACTCCTTATACATATTTTAGTATTTGTGAATATATATATATATGTCTAATCCCTGTTGTATAATAAAATATTATAATATAAATATATGTATCTTGTTTTTATTTATTGTTAAATTGATGAAATTTATTTTAAGGTGTATGATTAATTTTGTTAAAATATAGTCCATTACGGAGTACCCAGATTTTACATTTCTTCAGCACCAAATACAAAAATGACTCTAAACATCATTAAATGTATGGCTTTCTTCTATAAAACCCGGCTCACTATCTGTGGTTTTATCCTCACTTCATTCACTCTCATGAAGCTTTTCAGCTCCCCCTGGAAATAAAGAAAAAGCGAATGACACTTTTTTGCTCCATTCCCCAACCTCTTCTTGCTTGGACAACTTTTTGCCCACTGTCATTCAGGACCAGCATGCACCACCCTCATCTGCCCCTGGCTGTCTGGAAGAAGTTCTGCGAGAACATCGCTCTAAAACTCAGGGCCGCAGAGAGGAAAAAGGCAGATAAATCAAGAAACCTCTGCTTACCGACCCTCAGTGTTTATCATCAGTCTCTCCTCTCTTCCTTCTCTGCAAATGTCTTCACTGCTAAAAACATCATACTACCAATGGCAAAACTACCAACTGTTGTGACGCCTGATTAATTCCTTTCAAAACTTTCTCTCTCTTCTTCTTAACCGCCTCCTCGCCTCCTCCCATCGACTCTTACAGCTGACGACTTTCGGCAGTTTTCTCACAAATAAAGAGACAAGGCAACCATCAGTAAACCACCTCCGCCACCGCCGCTGACTGAGGATAACTTCACCATGACTAATGCACACTCTCTCTCCTCCTTCTCTTCACTCTCAGAGACGGATGTTTCCAAACTTATCCTGTCCAGTCATCCTACTACTTGCCCAATTGGATCCGATCCCCACTCACCACCTCCTTCAAGCCGATTTCTTCTTCTGTAGTCATACCTTCACTTACTCACATTATCAACTCCCTTCTCTTCACTCCCTGGAACATTTCCTCAGTACTTAAGCAGGCTCGGTAAAGCCCACTGCTGAAGAAACCATTCCCTAAATCCAGCACTTTTAGAAAACTACAGACCAGCATCCCTTGTTCCATTCATTGCAAAGATACCTTTAATGAGCTGTGTTCAACCAGTTTCCCTATGTTTCTTAAAGGTGAACAACCCCCTGGACAAAGCAAACTGGATCTGGCTTTTCAAAGTGCGCTACCTCAACTGGAGACTGCCCTGCTTCCTCGTTACTGAAGGCCCCACACTTCTGGCAAGAGCAGCTTCAAAACTTCAGCACTCATTTTGCTGAACCTGTCTGCTGGCTTTCTTTTGACACCGTTAATCACCACAGATCTTTCTGTCCACCCTTGAAGATAGCATCTCTGGAACCGACTCCAGTGGTTTCTCTGTGGTCCCACCTTCTGATAGGATCCTCTGCGTCTTGAGGGGTGAAGTTTCAAGTCACAAACAACTGCTACCAGCCCTCGCCTCAGTACCACCACTCTCTTCCATCTACATGACGCCATTAGGATCCGCCATTCAGAAGCCGGCTTTTCCATCACTGTTACGCCGATTACACTTCAACTCACTTCTCATTCCAACCAGATGATCCGGCGGTAGTTGCTCTCTCGCATTTCAACCTGCTATCTGATGACATTTCAGTCGAGATGAATGACTTCATCACCTTCAGCTCAACCTTACTTAAGACTGAACTGCTGGTGGTCCCAGCTAACCCATTGTTTCCCCATCGCCAAACTTCTCACATTGGGTTCATCAAATCCACCAACCTTCCAGGACAGCTGTCCCAGTGGTTGTGGATGATCATCGTGTTGTTTCTCACAGACCATACTACAACCGGGTCCTGCAGGACGCCCTATACAACATTGTAAAAGATTAGACCCTTCCCTGTCTGAGCAAAGCCACACAACTTCTTTTGTCCAAGCTCTCTGTCTTCCAGACTGCACGGCCGCAATGCTCCTGGCTGGGCCTTCCTGCATTGTACTATCAAGCCCTTAACTGATCCAGAAAATGCAGCAGCGAGGTTAGCTGTCTTCAATGAGCCAAAACAGCTCCGCTACCTCCCCATCAGGTTACACTGGCTGAAGTATCACGATCAAATTCCAAGGTACTGACAAGCTGTCACAAGATTTTACTCATTACGCCACACACTGGCACGCACCAACATACCTTAGATCATTAGTTAACCCTATGCCTCCAGAAGTTTTCTTATGCCTGCAAGTGAACGACGCCTTGTGGGGCCATCCCAAAGAGGTTCAAAACTCTAAATCACGGACTTCTTCCTGACTGCTGCCCCAGCCAGGAAATGGAATTCCCTCCCGCGATCTCAATTTCCGAAACAATCTGAGTTTCTTAACTTACTTTCAAAAAACATCTAAAAGACTCATCTTTTCAGGAACACTAACCAAACTAATACTAGTAACTACACCTTTTCTTCTCTTTACCCACCGCCATTCTTAAAAAAAAAAAAAAAACCCTGGCACGTGGTTCCAGGACTCAGACTAACTGGAGAATTGTCATATAGCAATTGGCTACCGCTTTTGTTGTCTCTCTTTGCTTGATATGATTCGCTTCTATTGTTCTCATATGGTGTAAGGGGGATTTGGATGTAACCCCGATTGTTCTGCCTAAATGATTAAAATTTTGTGATCTTAAAATCGTGAGAAGTGTTTTTAGAGTTTTGTACAGCGGGACATTCTTTTGATCCATAAAACCAAAAACCTCTCTCTAACATCATGTTTCCTTCAGTTTTGCCATGGTTGCAGTGCACTAACCTAAAATACTTAACCAAAATTTAAAGGGGTTTGTATTGATGCCATTTCCAAGCTTTTCCTTTCTCTTTGGAGTGTTACAAGCTCTTGGTGCATAAAAAGGATCGGTAAATTTGCAAAGACTAAAGTCTCAAAATCTAAAGAGATATTCTTTATGAAACGTTAAAGACTCGTCCACGCCCTCCTAAAGTGTGTAGATATTTTATTATTTTAATCGAAATTATTATATTAGACTCCTCAATCTGTGTAAGCTGTTTAGACATGTCTTAGCCTTAGTTTCAGTTTTTGTTGCCATTTACATATTTGCCTGCACCAGTGCAGGCGGTCACCAGCGTGTGCTGATTCGACCGTTTCGAAACACTGAATCTATGTTTTTGAATCCTCGAAGCTGTCGAAACGATTCTGCTGTTTCTCCCATCACTGTCAGAAAACAGAGTACAAGAAAAGAGAAATAAGATCGCAATTCGTAAACCTCTCATATTTAGATGACAGAACATTTAATACTAAAGAATATAGCACATTGTTCATTGCTCTGATCAGCTGAGAGCGGATTACCGTTTTCTCTACATATCGTTTCTTGTAACTGCGCGCTGCTGTTGATTTAAATAATAAAAGTCCGGAAGCGCAAGTGAGTGTGTTCAGGAGCAGTGGCGGTTTTCCGCTCATTGCAGGAGGATGGCTGGTGCTTTTTGGACGCGTTTGTTGATGATAAACGTTGAATATTATTAATATTCTGTTTAAGCGACTGGAGGTGAGTTTGACTCTGAACGAGCTTCTCCCGCTGATGACATCATAGTTATGTTCTATCTGCGATGTGTCATAAACGCGCCTCATCCTTCCAGGTGTGTTTATGAACGGGATACAAACAGCAGCTTCACGTGCTGCTTTTAGTGCTATGATAACGCTTTCACTGCCTCCCACACAAATCACATGAGAGTGTGTGTGTTTATGTGTGTGTGGTGTGTGTGTGGTGTTTGTGTCTGTGTGTGTGTGTGTGAGAGAGATGGGAGAAGGAGAAGTGGTCGTGTTGGTGTTGTTCATTGTTGTGTGTGTTTTTTTTTGTTTTTGGGGGGGGGGGTTTTTTTGTTTTTTTTTTTTTTTTTGGTGGGGGTCATTTTTTTGGTTTCTTGTGGGTTTTTGGCTTAATTGTGTTGTTGGGTTTCTCTGGGGGTTCAATTGTGTGTGCTGTGTGTGTGTGTGTTTTGTTGTGTGTGTGTTCTCTGTGTTGTTGTGTGTGTGTGTGTTGTTCAGGTTGAAGCTGAAGTCTGCAGTCATGGGCCGGCCCCACTCCTCCACCAAGAGTGGGAAGTTCATGAATTCCACGATCAGGCCATTGTTTCGAGTACACACACCTCAGATCCAATAAACCGGTCTGACCGCTGGGTGTAAAACCAGACCTGAACCCCCGTTTGTGGTGTGGTGTGGCTGCAGGAAGGAGGAGCGCAAAGAGGGGAGAGCTGAAGGGGGAAGGGTAAGTACTTGACCTATGACCTCTAGAAAGGACTACTGAAATACAGTATTGAAGGTCCAGGTGTTCTTTCCTGAGCTCGGAACTGGTTAGTTCACACTTTCTCAGTTGGGTGTGCTGCGTGATTAGCAGACTTTAGTAACACGCGTGTCAATAGTTACAGAGGATATATGCGTGTGTTTAATTTCAGTGTTGTGTCAGTGTTTGGAGAATACAAACTGTAGTTTTCTGTAGTAACGAATGGTTGTCAATAGAGACGCGGTAAATTAGCACAGCGCTGGTGTATCGTGCGCACTGATCCTAGGGCTGCACGATAATCGCATGCATTTGTCATGCGTGTCTTCATCAGTAAAGCCGGTTCCGTTGATTAGCGGGTAAATATCTTGGTCAGACCTGTTTTCCAACGGGGAGCGTGCAGTTAATACCACACGTAGACCTAGTTCACTGACAAGCTACGTCAATATAATCGTCATAATCGATTATGAACACGTATTGCGTAGCTTGTCAGGGAGAAACTTAGCTTGGCTCTGTGTTGTACGGAAAACCCCCTTAATGCCAGGTGCATTCTGAAAAATCCAGTGTGACAGGGATATTTACCGACTAATCGAGACCAGGAAACCGGCTTTACTGATGGAGAAACGCATGACAAATGCATGCGATAATCCTTGCGCCCTAACTGATACTGTGCTAGGGGATGGACACCTGTGTCTTGTGTGGTTGGGTGTGTGTGTGTGTTATGTAGAACAAGAAGCAGAGGATGATGGCCGAGCAGCAGTGTTTTGAAGATGAAGACACACGTCAGATCATCAAAGATAGGAGAAACTCGACGAGATGGGTTTGTGTGGTTATAGTGGTACGTGAGTGTATGTAGGTGTGGTGTGTGTGTCTGATCATGTTGTGTGCTGGTTTCAGAATTCAATCCAGTGCAGCAGACGCTGCCGGACTAGCGAAAGTTTCTGGTGACAAACGAAGAAAGCTTGCGGGAGGACATCGAGCGAAAATCGTCCGTTCTGTACGAGCGAGAGGAAGAATACAGAGATCTGTACAAAGAGGGCGCCAAGCTGGAGGTGGATCGAGACGAGGTGACCAAGAGGACACAGATGTCGCTCTACTTCAGGACTCCGTCAAGGTGTGTGTGACACTGCTGCTCACTTACACTGCATTACACATGATCAGCAAATCTCAAACAATACTGACGATTGAGAGATGAACAAAATGTCCCTCAAAAGATCCTGAGGATCAGATTTGAGACTCTAAAACATGATTGATGGAGAATCAAAGTAAAGCTGAGCTGTTCAGTCCAGTAAGAAGCTCATCTGGAGATATTACTGCAGTTATTCTGACCTTTACTTGATCAAAATCACTCAAGATCTGACACCAGAAGCAGCAGCTGAAGCTGATTACACTAAAAGAGCTTTCACTGGATAAAAAAAAACTCTAAACTGTTGATCATTCAGAGAACTTAGAAACATATCTAATATGATACAGTAGAGAGAGGGATAATCGCTGGCACCGGCGCAGCCGCATAGGAAAAAACTGTATACTGACTGACACATTTAGAGTAATAACTTTAGTCACACAGCCTGTTAGAGCTGTAAATACTATTAAAGTGTGAGAATTAACTTGCGCTTAGTCCATGGATGCGCGCCGCCCCGATGCACATACTAGGCACTTCAGATCAAAGCCTCAGCGGTCTAACAGCACTCGTCAATGTCAAAATGCAGGGCTCGACATTAACGCTTGTCTCTGGGACAAGAGGATTTTCGGTGAAGGGGCAAGGTGAAAGAGAATTTTCCTGCCTGACCAGACAAAGTAACCTGATTAAAATTTTATATAACTACGCAGCAGTGGGAAAATTTTTGGCGAGAATGATTCTGATTTTATTACTTTGAGTGTAAACAGTGATAATAAAGATAATGTATTGACAGATACACAGTCTCGGTCAGCTGAGGCTCGCTGCAGCGGTTGAACTCGCGGGAGAAAAGAGAGAGAAATATCTCTCAGGCAGAACTAATAAGAGCCCACAGCACACACAAAGAAAAAAACAATTGGAACGGCACACTTTACTTGCACAGGCTAAAAAAGATCAATATTTAATAAAAGTAAGTGATGTTTTCCCGGACATTCCAGCTCGCTTGCAAATGTGATATTGACTTTATACTACTTTAGTTTTAATAAAACAAGTTATAATACTTATTTGACTTGCATTTTTAGTATGCATTATTGATCGTTTTTACTCATTCGCTAACAAAAATAGGTCTAAGCAAGATGTTGTCCACAGCAGAACAGTCGCCGAATCTCCGAGCAAACACACTACAGTCCTTCGTTACTGAACGATTCAGTTAATGATTCAGTGCAGTCATTCATAGTAGCGTCGCTTGCTTCATTTAGTGAATGAATCATCCCGTTTGAAGGAAATCGGTTAGCATCAATGATTCACTCAATTATCACCTACTAGTGAGTTAATTTCATATGTAATAAGTATCATTGCATTTTCCAAACATTTCATATTTGGTTATGTCAAAAAACGTAAAAAACATTTAATCTAATAACATTATTTATGCATTTTGCAGTTTTGAGTAAATTAGTTATGGAAGCTGTATCTTCATTAACCAGGCTGAGTAAAACACATAAATGCACTGTCTGATGCAGACGTCTGTGTTTCCTCTGCAGTGCGAAAGATGAAGTTTGTTGATACTTGATGTCATTGAATAGTAACAAACTCATAGTACGTCTGATTATTCTAATTTAATGTATGATCAAAGTTAAGAATTTGATGTAAATGGTGACATGTTACATTTAATCAGTTTAGGGGAACAATATTGTCCTTCATAAAGTTAAACGTGTTAACAGCAACAATTTTAAGGCAATAGATCACAATATGCCGATGTATAAGCTAATACCAGATAGAGCATGCTGAGACTATTGCTTCAGAAATAAAATTACATTTGCGCCAAAAAGAAAAACGCAAAAAAACCCCACGTTTTTTCCCCCGGACAAATAACTGTTTTACTAGGACCCAACGACATCGATGGACTGATTTACTTGTCTGAAGTGACACGCACCTGTCCAAGCTTAATGTCTGCGCCCTGAAATGACTGATGTATGGCCAATTCAAACTCAAAGTATTCGGAGTTTACTGTTCACCGAAAGCAGAGAGCAAAGCGGTCAGTGAAAACATTAAAGAGAGCGAGGTTGAGATGAACGCTGCAATCACTGAATATTTTTAGTCAACCTTTTTTAAATGATACGGTTTTTTATGATAGAAAGTTTTAAAAAGACTGACCAGCTGTATCCAGTGATGAAAACTACCTCGAGTGTTTTTTGCAAATATGGCCATTTTGGAAGGAGGGAGAGGAGGAGGGAGAGGAGAGAGAGAGAGAGGTGTAAGTTGACTTCGTCTATGTCTCTTTTCTACAAACAATGAAAGGCGAGGTTATTTACTTAAAAACACAGTGATTTTACCTCCCCTCTGTGACTGAGAAATATAATGTATGTGATTCAGATATCGAATTTAATGATTAGTTGCCATGGCCAGTGGGTGACAAAACGATTTATGAGCTTCTGAATGTTACTTTTTCCACCAGGTGATCTCAGATCGATGTATGCCAGTGTGGGGTGTGTGTGTTGTTAATATTGTCACTTAGTTCTGTGTTTGTTCTCCCTGCCTCGACCTAGTTTTCCTGTGTTGCTTGATAGTTCATTAGTTTCCACCGGGTTTCATTACTAATTCTTATTAGTCCATCGTTTGGTTAAAGTATTTATAGCCCTGGCCTCTTCCTCAGTTTCTATGGCTTGTGTTTACACTTTGTCGCAATTGACATGAGACACCGTGACTCTGATCAACGCAGATCGGATCATCAGTCAATCAGCCAACACGAAGTGTTTACACTTACAGCTGACTTTTCTATTTTTCTGGGATTCCCCGACTCGGATCTGTCCTTTCCCACGAAATATTTAATAAGTCTGCAGGAGAATGGCCCAGTGCAAAAGTCAACCTGAAGTGGTGGGTTTTCTTTGAAAAGCATTTTTCAGTCAACGGGACATTTAACTAATCAAAGATAAGTGTAGGAGTTCACTAGTCTCCACTTAAACTGTAATTCAATAACTGGCTGCTAAAAGGATCCCATAGAGGGGGCCATGCTAAAATGGCCAACTTTACATAATAGGAGAAACGGCCCTTTTACAGCCTGGTTCAAAAATTCGATTATAGCTAATTTCAACGCCAGCTTCATGACTACTGTGATTGGTGACACGATTGATTTTTTATATCTCCATCAGAAGCGCTTACGCTTAAGCTTTTAAAGTGTAAAAGGGACAACATCTGGTACACCTTAAAGTTCTGCATAATTAAGGGGGCAGCAACTTGACTGACAGGTGGATTGCTGCTGCTGTCACCACCGTCGAGCTAGGTGGGCATGGTTTTAGTTTTCGGTTTTTGAGTATTTGCACGCTGCCAAGATGGCGATGGCTTTACTACTTTAGGCTTCAAAAACACTTATAGGAAACCTATGGGTGATGTCACGGACACTACGTCCATGTTTTTATACAGTCTATGGTTTTAATGCATTGGCCTTGTCACACACACACAAACAGTGGTGTTCAGTAAGATCACACTGTATATCTGTTATTCATGAAACATTTGAAAAGTTTTTAAAAAAACAATTTATGAAAAAATCCTCAGAAACTATTTGCATGAAAATCAAATAGGCCTATTGTTTTATTTTGAATTTTTTTTGTTTTTAAAATTTATGTTTATGAAAAAATCCTCAGAAACTATTGGGTAGGTGGAGGGCTGGCACAGTGGTTTACCAGAAAACTGGAAATGGCACGCCATGCCAGAAGGCTGCAGACCCCTGCTTTATAGGTCATGCATCAGAGATTGCATGCTGTATAGATACACAGGGCTTAAAAAATTTCTGGCATGGCAGCGCTTGACTGCCAAGGCATAATGGCAGTATCCAACTGCAGAGTCGCAGCGCCGATGAATGCAGAAAGCAAAGAAAAAAAAAGCTACGAGGCGCTTAATGGTCAAAGGTGTCCATCTAGCTCCTTATAAAAGCAGTGGAGCTTTGGTAAACAGCTCCAGAGTAATCACGTCATCTCCATAAGAATGATATGATTGCCAGAACAAATTTACCTGTAGTTTTGAAAAGTTCCTGTTCACATATGATCTATTAATGGTAACTTACGGTTAATTTACCAGTGTAAAGACTGACTGTTTTTATGTGAGGTTAAACTCTTCCTCTGTATGCTGTGTAAATTTGAATTGATGTTCATCTGGGAAAACAGTGTCCATTGTCACTAGATTTTGTAGCATGTAAATCATTTATAAACCTTTGCACCAACACAGGAGAATACATCAACCTGTTTCTAAATATGGCATTTATAAAATTACATTGCGATTTCAAAATAAGTTCTAGTTTGCATGTGGCCAAATATTCAAAATTAAATAAACATTGTTTAAATCACGGCTGTAAAGTGAAATGTCACCCAGGGCCGTAGGTGCCCCTCTGCAGGTATTTATTTTGAAAGCACATACTGGACGCATAAGTTAGGTATGTTTGCTATATTATAGCTGACTTATTAAAATGTTATGTTGTTTAACAGTGTTGTTCAATTCGACCAATATAATTGCATGGTTTTGGTAGCCTATTGAGCCAAATTGTTATTGCCTCAGCGTTGAAGTTTATATATAAGTAGGTTTTCATGGATCTGGGCATGTTACTGAAAAATATCAGTTGTCTCCGAAATAACCAGTAGATTACTTGATTCACAAAATATAATCAAGTCAAGTCACCTTTGTTTATATAATTGCTTTTAATAAAATACCAGGTTGTATCTGCAAGCACTTTACAGTGTCAAAGTCTTGGTGAACCGAAAGTTGCTGCGGAGTTTATTTCAATTGTAGTGACGTATTTCCGGCTGAAATAGAATGTTCAGATCAAGAGGGGCAGCGGTTTGCATGTTTTGCATTTCATCCCCTCTCTGTCTCTGGCTCCCAGCAATCCTAATGATTGGAGGGTTGTGTTTTGGGATATTCTCCCCAAGCCGTCAGAGCCTTAAGTCGAGTAAGTACGTATTCCAGATTTACCGATTCAAGAGTACAAGACCAAGTATTTTTTTCCGGCGAGATTAACTTTGCCAAGATTCAATTGTTGTTTTTTTCATCAAGAATAGCAGTGGTAAAATGGTAAAAGTAAATAAAGGTGTATTTGGTTGTGCTGTGGACTTTCAGTAGGGAAAATGAGTGTCATCCAGTAATGTGCAAGAGTGGCAGTAAATGCAAAACTCAATTTTTAATTAAAGGCAGTTCATCATTGAATTCAGTGATGTGTCATCGTGCGAAACATGTTCAGTTTTACAAATAGTATCTGTGCAATCATTTGCAATCAGTCAGCGATATGGCTGTAAGTGATTATCCCCAGCTAGAAGCAAGACCAGAAGCTGACAGCGGCAAGGAACAAAACTCCATCAGTGACTGCGAGATGGAGAAAAAACCTTCCGGGAGAAACCAGGCTCCAGTCGGAGGCGGTTTATCTCCTCTCGACCGAAGACAGAAACGAGCCAGATCAATTTCCCAGGCTGCAGCAAAAGTCAGTTATTGCAGGAAGAATCATCTATTCCGCATGGTCTTGTCCGGTGAATTAAGTCACAGGACAAGAATGCTACCACCAGGATCTATCTCTGGAGCTCTATAGGTGTCCTGGTCTCAAAACTGCTTTCCAGGGCTGTGGGGTCCTTTGCACAGAAAATGTATTGGTGTGTTGTATGTAGTAAAGCCAGGTTGGTTACCAGTTGATGGGTCTTTAATCTGGGTTAAACGGCCAGTGTGTCTGCCTCCCGAACGATATTGGCCAGAACCAATGTTAGAACTACCCACCCAATAAAAGCATTGGCCGACAGCATTGGATAAAGGACCAGCCGGGTTTTATGGGTGTTTTGCCTTGTTTTCTGCATTAGACTACTGCGTGATGCGTCATTTGCTAGGAGAAAACTTTGCTTTATTTACTGTGTGCCTTACCCTGGTAAATGTCTGTTGTGCTGGCGTGGCACGGGTTTTTCTGCGTTTGCCTATCAGCAGGGACTGGCCAGTTCGGTCTGCTAAATAGGGGCGTGAGCCAGCTGAAACTTCAATCACAGGTAATCAGGCAAATATATAAGTGGTAAGTGTCACCGTGGCAGCGGTCGCTGGCAGCACTCATGTGAAGCCTCCTCGGTGTGAAGACCGGCGACTGTAAAGACCATCGACTCTACCTGCGGGGACTCCACCCCGCTAAGGACACCGACAGGGCACTTGAGTATTGCTTTTCCCCTTCAATTTTTGTACAGCTTGTCCTCAAATACTTATTTTGGTCACTTGTCACTGTGCTTTCAGATCTCTACTATCACTACTAACTTTCGACGGAACCTCGCTCACTCTCTCTCCATCTCGCCTATCCTCTGCGGTTTCATCCTCACTTCCTTCACTCTCGCAGGTTTTCTGCGGCTCTGGACACTAACTTTCAGTGCTACGGACACTTTTTGCTCCACTCTAACCTCTTGCTTGGACAGCTTTTTGCCCACTGTCGTCCAGAGCCAGCACGCACTTCACCCCATCTGCCCCCTGGCTGTCCGATGTACCTCCCGTGAACATCGCGCTCTAAACTCAGGGCTGCAGAGAGGAAATGGCATAAATCAAGAAACTCTACCGACCTCAGTGTGTATCAGTCTCTCTCTCTTCCTTCTCTGCAAGCGTTTTCACTGCTAAAACATCATACTACCACACGACAAAATTAACAACTGTTGTGACGCTCGGACACTCTTCAAAACCTTCTCTTCTCTTCTTAATCCGCCTCCACCTCCTCCTCCATCGACTCTTACAGCTGACGACTTTGCAGTTTTCTTCACAAATAAGACAAGAACCATCAGTGACCAATTCTCCACACCACCAGACTGAGGATAACTTCACAACTACTAATGCACACTCTCTCTCCTCCTCCTTCTCTCCACTCTCTCAGTGAGCGGACGTTTGCAAACTTATCCTGTCCAGTCATCCTACTACTTGCCCACTTGGATCCGATCCCCACTACCTCCCTTCAAGCGACATTTCTTCTTCAGTCATACCTTCACTTACTCACCATTATCAACTCCTCTCTTCACTCTGGTACATTTCCTCAGCATTTAAGCAGGCTCGGGTAAGCCCACTGCTGGAAGAAACCATCTCTAAATCCAGCACTTCTAGAAAACTACAGACCGGTATCGCTTCTTCCATTCATTGCAAAGACACTTGAGCGAGGCTGTGTTTCAACCAGCTCTCTATGTTTCTTGTACAGAACAGCCTCCTGGACAGCAGCCAATGTGGCTTCAAAGTGGCCACTCAATATGAGACTGCCCTGCTCTCGATTTACTGAAGCACTGCGACTAGCAGAGCAGCTTCAAAACACCCAAGGTCACCTCACAAGCAAGCACAGATAAAAAATAAATACAAATCACTACACATTAAAAAACACACAACATACACGCATATAAAGACTATAAAGTGCAGGAAAGACTCAAAACATTATAAGAAAGCCTGTATAAAAAGATATGTCTTAAGACGTGTTTTAAAAGTCAGCAGGCAGTCACTGCTACTTAATATCAGGGGGAGAAGGGAGTTTCATAGCCGCGGGGGGCCACCATGGCTAAAAGATCTGGCACCCATGGTAGGTTAGTCTAACTGCGGTACCACAAGAAAAATGGAAGATGAGGATCTGAGAGCACCTGAAAGGGGGTTGCAAACATGACGCTAGTTGCGTAAGGAGATAATACATAACAACCGGAGATCCATCGTATTTATTATGCAAGTGAAAATATGCCAGTCCGCGTGATATAATTTGAGTTTCAAAAGATAACAAGTTTTCACCGATACACGGGGGGGGGAAGCCATGGTTAGAGAGTCGGGCTCGTATCCCAAAGGTTGTGAGTTTGAGTCTCGGGCCGGCAGACAGGACTGTAGGTGGCGGGGGACGTGAAGTACAGCACCTCTCTCCCCACCTCAGTACCACGGAATGAGGATCCATGAGCAATAGGCACCGAACCCCAACTGCCTCCCCGGGGAGCCACAGGCATAAATGATACCACACTGCTCCCCCCAGGTGTGTCTTATACCCACTGCTCCGGGTGTGTGTTCACTGTGCGCACCTTTGGATGGGTTAAATGCAGAGCACGAATTCTGATGGCTGTATGTCACGTCACTGTCACTGTCATTTGAACCATGCTATTGCACTTCCATTAATGCCAACAAAGTTTTCTAGTCTATGCAAAAGAATGTTGTGGTCAGTAGTGTTGAACGCAGCACTAAGATCCAATAGCACTAATAGAGAGATACAACCACGATCAGATGATAAGAGTAGGTCATTTGTAACTCTAAGGAGAGCAGTCTCAGTACTATGATATGGTCTAAATCCTGACTGGAAATCCTCTCAGATGCCATTTTTATCCAAGAAGGAATATAATTGTGAGGATACTACCATTAGTTAATACCTAACTAATCATTAGTTACAGCCCTAGATTAGTTAAAATATTTGAAAATACAACAGCATAGTTTTACTTTTTGTAATTAAATGACAAATATTTTGTCATTGAAAATTTTCAATCCCCTGCCCCGGAAAAAAGTTCAGGCTCAGGATTTATTTTTTTGCTTTAACCCCTTGATACAGAGTTTGTGATGTTAGTGACGTCAGTAGAAATGACTTCAGCTTTAATGAGATCGTGTGTGTGTCCATCAGAACGCTGAGTCTGTGGAGGTGGACAGTATTCCTCTTCCAGACATGCCTCACGCTCCATACAGCATCCTCATCCAGGACATTCCCCTTCCTGGAGCTCAGCCGCCCTCCATCCTGAAGAAGAGCTCTGCACTCGGGTCAGAACACACACACACACACTCTCTACACACACACTCACACAGAAACACACTCACTACTAGGGTTGGGAATCGTTAGAAATTTTCTGGTTCCAGTTATGCCTAACAGTTCCAGTTCCAGTTCCATTAAAATCTTTAAACAACTATTAAAAAATATTTGTAAGAAAAAATGCATAATACTCAACTAATTAATGCTCAGTACTGTTTATTACTTACTGTCAACTTAATTAGGTTGGCAATGTCAGAATTCAACATGTATTTACAGTATTATACTATCGTCATAAGTAGGGTTGGGTAATCATTAGAAATTTTCCCGTTCCACTTAAATGAACCATGAGGTTTTTTACTAGTTACTTCAAATAATGTGGTGTGCTGGAAGTAGTAAATAATGTTTAGTAATTCAGTCCCATCGATGAGCATGGTGCTTCAAAAGTTGTTTTTTACACTAATCAATAACTTTTGCTTGTCCGCAGGAATAAGCCGTTGCCAAATAGGGCAATAATACCCCTAATTAAAGGTCCCTATGGCCTTTGCACTTTTTGAACTGTATCAGTGTTTAGTCTGGGTATGTTAAGGGGTGTGCCCGAAGCATGAATCCCTATTCAGAAAGGCAAGAAAAAAAAATAGCGATTGCTAACGGTTGCCTGTTACATTACAGTACAAAATTTCACTTACCACATAAACCACGTTAGGAGAGATGACTGTGAATATGTTCACTCGTGTGTTTCAGGAAGGGCTCAGCGCTGTCAGCGGCCGCTCTAGCTGGAGTTCCTCGCCTGCCGCCGGGACGCAAACCCCCGGGACCCCCGCCAGGGCCACCTCCACCGCAGGTCCTGCAGTTGTACGCTAACACCCGCCGCACAGGTACACTAACACTGCAGCTGTACGCTAACAGAAACACTGTTCCAGTTTTCCATCTGGTTTTTTGAACGTTATATGTTCCGGCCGTGTGTTTCCTGTCAGAGGGCGGTGGTTCAGACTCTGAGATGATGGACGCTGGAGGGAGCGACAGTGACGCAGACGATGACAGCGACTCACAGGACGACAGCGAGATGGAGAGAGAGACGACGCAGATGCTGACGCCAGAATGACATAGATCACCTGACGACGAGATGAGGACAAACACCAGGTGCGTTGTCAGAGTAACATTGAGCAGAAAGTATGAACTTTCACTCCGATGGGACTTCCACGCTCTTATGTTACGTTTGCACACCATGTGAGTGAATAAGATACTGCAGGATTCCATTCGGCAAACCAAATATAAATTTGAAAACGCGCTTACGGTATGACGAAGGAGACAGTTTTTTTGCATGTTTTCTGAAGCAAATGCTTCAGTAGATTGGAGGTCAGGTAACGCAGCTGTAGGAATGACGGTTTGACGTGTTTGTTAGACTTTTGCTCAGGTCGCGAAAGGCATGCGATTCGCTGACATGCCACCGCCCAAAGAGAGAAGAGGATAGAGGAGGGTGATGAAGATCTAAGAGCATCACACCACTGCAGGCCATGATGCTCCGGATGGCAGGTGTGTGATCTCATCAATCAATGCATACCAGACAAAATCAAGTCACCTTTTTAGCACTTTATACAATACAGATTGTCAAAGCAGCTGCTTTGATGTTGACGTGGGTGGTGTGTGTGTGTGTGTGCAGGCCAGTCTATCCCGGGAGGATGAGGAGGAGGATGAGGATGAAAGAGGCGGCTACAGACTCGAGGAATGCATGCTTACACTGTGGCCTCCCACTTTCGAATCCACTCCAGTCATTGGTCAATCCCAGGACTCCTTGTTCCGCCTGCACTGAATGGCAGCTGCGAGCAGCCGCCTCCTCCACCCCAAAGCAGGCTCCACCTCAATCACAGGGCCTCCTCCTTAGGGGCCGCCGACTGCTCCTCCATCGAGGGGTCGCCGGGACCGCGTCAGGCTCAGCTTCCCCAGGATCAGCTTCCCGGTGCGTATATCATAAAGATGATACTGAAGAAGGCCAGCAATCATAACGGAGTCAAGTAAGCACAATATATTTCACGGAAAGTGATTCTGTGCTGAAATACTCAGGTGTTGATTGATCGCCTGGAAGAGTCATGTGACGTGTTTGGCGGTTGTTTTGATTCAGAAGTTGAGTCGATGATGGTTGGAGATATTTGCTGATGCTGTGGTGTTTGTCACACACAGGCGCTCCTACATTCCCTGAGGCCCTGGACTCCCGGCAGCCTCAGGGGCCCCATATCCACAGCTGCCTCCGGGGCCCCCCACCGGGAATCCCGCCCTGGACCCCCGCCCGGGACCCCCGCAGGGTCTGCCCCGCCGGACCCCTCCAGAGGAACCCCCACCCGCCTGCACTCGGCCCCTCCAGGTGAGTGTGTGGTGTGTTGTTGAGAGAGACGTGTCTTGTTAGGCGATGGGCAGATATAGAAAAATTATCTACTCAATATTGTCAAAATTTTTACGATAGCGATATGTTTGCGTTTGCATTTACTAATGTATAAAAAAAAAAAAAAACTTTAATGTTCTTTGCCCATTAAAAAAAAAACAAAAAAACCCCAATTGATTAAAATAGGGCTGCACGATAACGCATGCATTGTCATGGAGTGCTCTCATCAGTTAAAAGCCTGGTTCCCGTGATTAGCGGTAAATGTCTGTCCCGTTTCAAAACGGGAGCGGCCGTTAATACACAGAGACGTACTCAGACAAGCTAAGCACTAGTCTGTCAGAATGAGATAATCGATTGATAGAACCGAGATTGCGTAGCTTTGTCAGTGAAATACTGGCTCTGTGTAGTGAACTTCCCGGTGTGTGCATTGAAAACAGGGACGGCCTAGTTAACGCTAATCACGGCCTTAAGCAGTAAAAACATTAGACCAAGTATCACTTACTGCTGTTTTATAAACAAACACGTGGGCATATATGTAACTGAAGTAGTGCTAAACAAGTACAGAAAGTGCATTCTGTCAACTTTTTAGTGCTTGCATTTCACAATTTACACTGTGCAACTGGGATAAGTATTTTATTTTTATTTTTTTTTTGTTTTAAGTTTTTTTTAGCTAAGAACACAAGTCTGTCAACTGTCTCTGGTTTAAGAGAAGCTCTGTGGCATGAAACTATGTTCCCACTGACACTTAAAAACCCTCTCAGATGGGGAGCTATTTGCTGAAGCACATCTATTTCTTATATAAATATATATAAATGAATACCAAAGACTTTTAACTTTCTGTCTGTATTATGAAACAACTGGTTCAATATAACAGGTGATAATTCCCCCACCTTAATAGTAATTCCAAATGGCATGCTGGTGTTTCTCTATTCCGACATCAGCGATTCGAGTAGAGTGCATTTATTCAGAAATTCCACAATCACAAAAACAACACAGTCGAGATCTCACGACAGAATACAGACCGGCTGCTGAAGGGACGCTTTCATTAGATCACTAAACTCCAGCTTGTTAGTGTTTTCAGATACTCGTCGCGAGCTCCGCAATGAGATCGTGTAGCACATGCGCCTGGTTGCCAAATTGCTTAAAATAAGCAAACACCAGCAGAAAATGAATGCTTGTAACAGCAAGCTCTTATTTGGGGATTTAAAATTCTTGTTATCTGGCAAACTGTTCTCAGGAAGCTCTTGTAGTAGAGCAGTTCCGCAGTTAGAAGTTCCTTTTTTGGACGTTCGGACGTGTTCTTTTGGGAAAGTAGGCTTGGAAGTTGACACATTCGATATTCCCGATAGTTTCAAATGTTAATGTTCCATCGTCGTTCAAAATTCTTCCGATATTTATTCGCTAATATTCGATATTGCGATAGCCTCCCTGTTGTCTTGGTGTGTAGTGTTGGGAGAGAGAGAGGAGTGTGCTTGTGTGTGTGTGGGTGTGTGTGTTGTGGTGGGTGTGAGAGAGAGAGAGATTGTTGTGTGTCGGTGTGAGAGAGAGTAGAGAGTGTGTGTGGTTTGTGATAGATTGTGTGTGTGTGTGTCGTGTGTGTGTGTGTGAGAGAGAGAGTGTGAGATAGAGATCTTGAATTTAGGCATTATATTGCAGTGAGGGTGGGGGTCCTCTCCCTAAATCAGGAATTGAAAAATGGACAAAAAATCCGGATTGAAGCCCTGCATGCTGAGTTCTGTAAAGAGTCTCCTCAGAGTCCAGAGGAAAACCTACTAGAACAACGCCATGCAGGGCAGAATTAGGCCAGTACCCCTCTACTAATGCACATTGAGAAACGAGCCATCACATTTAGGAAAAACACATAAAACTGAGCGACCCCAACTCTACGCATTTTAAAAGCCCTTAAAAAACATGAAGTCGTGAACCCTGAAAACGTCCCCTGATTCCGATTGATCCTGAAGCGCCGAAACAAAACTAAACACGACAACAACAGCCGCATCAAGGACTCTGAAATATTCATCCACCCAATTCAGCCCAACCAATAATAAAAGCACAAGAAGAAATATGATCTAACTACTGGTCTGAAACAACAGAAAACAAAGTAAACGTGAATGTTATTTGGCCTAAACAACAACTGCAGAATATCTGAGTACAGTGCCAAGACAGATGAGGAGGTACAGACTGAGCAGTCATACTCGACTATGAGAGGGCGATACCAACGCACTGACCCATTGCCCTTAGGACCCACAGAAGGAACTTCCTCACCAGTGCTCTATCAACACATTACAAAGACATTTCGGCCCCAGATTTGAAGAACTTTACTCTGACTTCAAAACGTTTAACAAGAAAAAACACAATTTCAATATTTATTAGGTGAAAAACAAGATTGTATCTTACTAGCAGCACGCATACACTGATGCCTGTCACAAAAAAGAGGAGGAGTCAACAAATCAGTGACGGTGCGCACACATTTTCTGAAAAAAAAATGTCAAGCACCTTTTTGACAGCTGACCAATCACAAGCGACATTAGTGGGTCGCTTCAACAAAAAACAACAAAACCGCAAGGAAAATGGAGAAGATAGCTGGGAGATAGATAGTTTCGGAGCATCAAGGAGTTGTATAGGAGACCAAAACTCCGTCTAGTCTAAAATCTGCCATAAACCAAACTGTGCATCATCCAACCGTAATTGTAACCAAAACACTGCCAGCTTTTTTATTTTACTAAAAAAAGATGCCAAGTGTGAACACTCCTAATGTGCACTAGTCTATGGACTAGAGCTTCATCACGTAAATGGTGCATGCATGGTTTTGTTTGGTTTTTTGTGATACACACGATAATGTCAAATCAACACATTGTTAAAACAATTACAATATTATCACATAAGGCAATATATATCCGTTGACATTTGAGTTTTCTGCAACAATCCGACTCTTTCTGCAGCCTAGAATGAATCTGCTGGTCTCGCTCTCCCCCGAGGAGCAAGATAAACTATTTCTGTTTCAATACTGTAAAAGCTGTTTTTGACATAATCTGCATTGTAAAAAGCGCTATATAAATAACGGTGACTTGACCCCTAGTTTCAGTTAATGATTTCGTGTCCGTCCAAAACAGCAATTGTTGGTTATGGTGACAAATTGCTTAATGATGTTATTTTTTTGTTTGCTGAAATGTTGACTAGTTTTTAACCATGGGTTTGTGTGTTTTGTGTTGATTTGCCAGGGAATGCCCCGCCCCCTCCGCCCCCGCATGGCTCCACCCCCTCTCTGTTCCCCACCTCCTCTCAATCCCAACGTGCTCAGCGCTCCGCGCCCAGCATCCGGCAGAAGTCACCCACGGCAACGGCCATCCTCGACGCCGCCCTACTTCCGCCCTGCCCGAGGCTCCGCCCACACAGATGCCACCGCCCCCGGCACCACGGCCACCATCGAAGTAGCGGGCCACGGTCTCCGGCCCTGGGGCATGCCTCGCCCCCGCCAGGAGGAAGCTACCATCTTCGACAAGCAGAAGATCATCCACCCCAAGACGAGGGTCACACTCTTGTTAGCGCTCACGGCGCTCCCCCGCGTTCGCAGGGGACCCGTGGCCCCAGGCCGCAGAAGAGAGACGAGGAGACTTCAAACCAGCGGCCGCGGCTAAACCCAGCCCGCTCTTCTCAAGGCCAGATCATCCGGCATCAAGACCAAGGACCAGATTGTAAGAGGCCTTCAGGTGGATGGAGGGGTTGCTTAGTGAGACTTCTGCACATTCATAGATGGTTTTATCTGCAATGTGAATAAAGGACAGATGTCAAACGTCTGTCTGTCAGTTTGTCTTTACAGCCAATGCTTCACCAGATAATTAGGAATACCAGTCCATTACACTGTGGGTGGGAATCATGCCAATGGGATACTTCAACCAGATACAATCAAAATACATTCATTTTGTAATCATCAAATCACCTTTTAAAGGGCTCATTAGGATGATGCTTAAAATGACATTATTTGTGACCGGGACCCGTAAAAACCAAGTCATAAGGGGGAAAATTTAGTTTCATCATACATTTGGCAATGTAATGCAATACACATTACTAATCAAAAATTGCCTGATACATTTACTGAAGGAAATTTACAAAATATTTTTATGGAACATGATCTTTACTTAATATCCTAATGATTTTTGGCATAAAAGAAAAATTTGCTACAAATATACCTGTGCTACTTATGACTGCTTTTGTGCTCCAGGGTCACAAATTGTGTATTTGGTGTAATGCAATGTGTTCATGTGGTTTAAGATTAAAAACACATTATTTTTCACATACTGTACATTATTGTTTCTCCTCTATGCCCCACCCTTCTGAAACACACAGATTTTTACAAAGCTTGTCATTCTGAAAAGCGAGGTGTGCTCTGATTGGCCACCTATCCAGTATGTTGTGATTGGATGAATACCTCAGGCATGTGACGGAAATGTTATGCCCCTTACTGTATTTGGAAACAAATGGTGTCTCCATGACAACATACTGCAGCAAGAATAAAAGTTATGCCTTCTTTCTTTGCATGAACGTTTGGGCGGCGTTATGCAGATCTTCCCACATAGTGAGGTAGAGATGTGGGGGCGTGTTAGAACGAGGTGTTTTAGGAGGGCGTGGACAAGTCTTAACTTTTATAAAGAATATCTCTTTGGATTTGAGACTTCAGTCTTTGTAACTTTACAGATCTTCTTTATGCACCAACATTTACATTTAATCATTTAGCAGACGCTTTTATCCAAAGAGACTTAGTGGACAAGGTTAGGGTTAGGAACGAAAGATTCCAGAAGCTGAAACATAGTTCAACATCGGTTAACAGCACTGTCCTTCTTATACTCCTAGAGTTAGGGGTTGGTAGAGTATGATTGAAAAAATCCAAGAGCTGAGCACGTCCAGCTCTGGTAATGCACAAGTCTTCAATACTCCTTCTGGCCGCTCTCTCCTGCTCCGCCAAGGCTGCCCCCCACGGCCTAGCCCACTACTTCCCCACCAATATATTTGTCTTTTAAACGTTGAACCACGATAGTGGAGATTTTTTAAACGTTGGACGAGTATTGTGTTCAATAATAATGTTGTTTTTATATTAAGGTTTTATAGTATTTATTACTATTTATGGATCATACTTCTCCATATAATTATTAGTGTATAGAATGGGTAGATTAGGTGGGTGGGGCTACATGATTAATTATTAGGGTAAATGGGTATTTCTCGGGGGGACAGGCCGCTGTCTCTTCGCCGACTGGCCTCTCTAAGGCTCAGCGAGCCTCACTCCGCGCCATGACCCATTATCGCCCGTCTTCGCGTACGGCAAGGGGTCGCGCCCTCCGTCCCGCCTGACGCTGCCTGCCGCCCGCGCAGGCAGACCGACGCGAGCGCGCGCGGCACGAGCGGCGCTCGCCTCGCGTGTCGGCCCTAGGCGCCGGAGGGTCTCTCCGCGCGGGCCTACGTTCCTGGACTGCGAGCGCGGGAGACGCGGCCGCGGACGTTCGTAGCGGTA
>NC_056599.1:3640727-3640824 GCF_018340385.1 Cyprinus carpio
GTTATGGTTAGGGTTAGGGTTAGGGTTAGGGTTAGTTAGGGTTAGGGTTAGAGTTAGGGTTAGGTTAGGGTTAGGGTTAGGTTAGGGTTAGGTTAGG
>NC_056599.1:3640947-3643876 GCF_018340385.1 Cyprinus carpio
AGTTTAGAAGTAGAGTAGAGTAATAGAGTTAGGTAGTCAGAGTTTTACGGGTGCAAAGGATGAGGGCAAAGGTAAGACAGTTAAAGTAGTAGTAGTTACAGTATGAGTTAGGTAGTAAAAAAGCAGTTTTATTTCTTTTGTAGCAAAGGTGGCAAATTTGTGTCTGAGCGTCTAAATCTCCGAATGTTTCTATGTGAATCAGGTGAAGTAGTGTAAATAGTTGTGTTAGGGGAGGTAAAGTATAACGTAGAAAGTAGTAACAGAGTAAGTAGTAAGTAGAAGGTAGTACAAAAGTTACGTACGAGTATGTCGAGAGAGTAGAGTAGAAAAAGTAAGGAGATAGAAGGAAGTAGATGAAGAGACAAGTAGACGTGATGTAGACGTAGTACAGAGTACGACAAGAGTGAAGAGAGTACGTAGTAGTAAGTGAGAGGAAGGGATAAAGTATTAGTAAGTAGTAGAAGCAGTCAGAGCTAGTTTAATATGTAATAGTGAGAGAGTCGAGTTGCTCGACAGAGTCAGACCCCCCCCCCCCACCCCCTCCCCCTCCCAGTACTTAGTAGTAGTAATGAGTATAATAGCATAGTTAAGACAGTACGTAAATAAGAAAGTAGAGTACAGTTTTTAATTTTGAGTAGTAAGACGGAAGTCAGTAAGTAAAGGAGTGAGTAAGTAGAGAGTAAGTTGTGTTCTTCATGAGTGGTACGTATAGAAGTAAGTAAGCAGTAAGTAAGGGTAAGTTTAGTCGTACCATAGCCGTAGTTAGAGTTGCAGTCGAGTAATAGTAGTAAGTATCGTACATTAATTGTAAAGTAGATTATCAATACAGTCAAGTAGAGTTAAAGGAGTAAAAAGGAATTAGTATGGTATAGTAGGAGTTAAGAAGGAAGGCAGTTAGTAGATAGAGAGTATAGTAAAGTAAAGTAAGAGTATATATAATTTTAAATCATTAGTAAAGTGAAGAGTTAATTGAGGGTTATATGTAGCCAGGTAAGTTTTATTGTGTTTGAGTAGGAACAGTAATTATGAGGGTGGCTTGAGTAAGTAATATCTCCAGTAGCACCTGACCCTCAGTAAGTACCCTCTGAGTACGAAGTAGTAGAGGTAGAGTATAGTCGATAGGAAAAATATGCCAAGTCCTACCCCAGTTCACCGGCGTATCCCGCACGTGAGTAGAGATCCCTCCTTCAGTTAGTAGAGCGAATGAAGCTAAAGTAGAGTATTAGAGTAAAGTAGTAGTCAGAGACGTAAAGTAAAGTAAATAGTAGAGAATAAGTATGTAAAAGTAAAGAGTAAGGGAATCCAGTTTCGTAATAGTAGATAGTAGTAAAGTAAGTAACGCGATGTAGGATGTGAACGAATGAGTAGAGTAGAGTAAGTCGGTAATGTAAAGATAGTTGTAAGCAGTAGATGGTAGTGAAGATAGTCATCGAAAGCTAGTCACAGTAGAAAGTAGAGTAAGTAGCGAGTAGTTAGTATATGGTAGTAAGTAGTAGTAGCTAGTAAGTAAAGACAAGATAATTATGTTAAGTATAGTAAAGCAAGTAGTGTATAGTATCGTAAGAAAGTAGTCAGAAGTAAATAAGTAGTAATTATTAATAGTAAAAGCGTCCAGTAAAGTAGTAACCTTAGAGTAGCATTGTATTTTAGTTGCCGTAGAAAAATTAGTCGAGAAAGGAGTAAAGTATATAGTTAAATCAGCGGTAGGAGTAAGTGATATGAGTAGATAGTATGGTAGTTATAGAAGTGTAAAGTAATTATAGGTAAGGTAGGTAGTATGTAGAGTGAGAGTAGACGTGTATAGGAGTAGTAGAGTAAGTAGAAGAGAAGTAGAGAGTAGAGACTGAGTAAGTATGGTAGAGTAGTAGAATCGTATAGTAAAGGTAGTATAAGTACTATTGTACAAGAAGAGAAACAGTAAAGAGCAGTAAATTTGTTTGAGTAAATATGATTGTGTACATAGAAGTTATGTAAATGTAATACGAGTTTTTTGGATGTAGAAGGTAATAGTAGAAAGTAAGTATAGAGTAGTAGTACAGAGCGAGTACTAGAGTAGTAAATGTAAGTTTATAAGGGAGAGTAGTAAGTAAGCTCTCCCCGAGTACAGTTAGAGAATTTATAGCATGTAATGCCCCACCCGTAGAAGAGTAATAGTTAGAAGTAATCAGAGTATATAGAGTACAGTAGAAGAGTATAGCGTAGAGTTAGAAAAGTATGAGTTCGTACTAAGATACGGACGTACAGTAAGAGTATTGAGTAAGTAGAGTAAGTCAGTTTTAGTTATTCACCCTGATCTCGCGAGGAAGTCTTAGTAGTATATTATCCAGTTAAGTGAGTAGTAGGTAATCAAGTTAAAGATCCGCTATAGGAACTATGTTAAGTACATCAGTACAATAGAAGTGAGTATGAAAAGTGCGAGTCGTTAGATAGATTCACTCAGTAGTTAACACACGTAGAGAGTAGACCGTGAGTAGTACGTAAAGCTATTTTTCGCGAGGCAAGTAAGGTTTAGTAAAGAAGTTAATTAGTAAGTTTATGGAGAAGTAAGTAACCCTTGAAGTAAAGTAAGTTAAGGAAAGTATATTAAGTAAGGTAAGTTGTACACCATGTAGAGTTAGTAGAAGGTTAAGTAAAGAGTAAATTTATATGGAGTTAGCTAAAGCAGTACGATAGTGAGTCAAGTAAAGTAGGTACGTAAATAGAGTAGAAGTAGTACAGTAGCATCCCTTAAGAGTAAGTAGAAGAGTAACAGTTGAGTCAAGCAGAAGTTAGTAAGAGTCTAGTAAGTAAATGTGCAGCAGTAGAGAGATTTAGTTTAGAGTAAGAGAGAGTAGTAAGTAAGAGTAGAAGTAAGAGGTCCGGAAAGTAGTAAAAAGAGTAGTAGTAAGTAAGTTAGGGTTAGGTTAGGGTTAGGGTTAGGGTTTGGGTT
>NC_056599.1:3644427-3708790 GCF_018340385.1 Cyprinus carpio
TAACCCTAACTCTAACCCTAACTCTAACCTAACCCTAACCCTAAACTCAACCCTAGGGCTGGAACTGTGGGGCTGGAACATAGAAATTGAACACTGGCCCTAGAACTGCGAAAAACTCAAGTAAGGGTGCAGTACAATAACTCGGCGCCGGATGGAGCTAGAGGGACGAAACCAAGTGCAATCGACTGGGCATCCTCCAATTAGTATACACAGCAAATTTCAGCTCTCTAGGTGCAAAACAACTGGGGGTGCAATACCGTAACTCGGCCCCTGGTGGCGCTAGAGCTACCAAACCAAGTGCAAACGATCGGGCGCCCCCTAAATAGTATTTTTACCGTATTTCAGCCTCCTAGGACCTATAGAAACGAAGTGCACCACCTTATATAGGGGGGTGCAATTTCGCATTTTACCCTATATACCTAACCCTAACCCTCTAACCTAACCTATTTTAGCTTTATAGGTAAGACAAGAGAGTCAAATAAAATTTATTTCCTTCATCTACACCGATGAAGTGACATGCACAGTTTTTATTTCTTTGAGGAATCGTGAACTGCACCACACACACTAAACCTACCAGCCACTGTTGCTGTGCAAACCTAGGAGAAAGAGCCCTAAGCTCTCTAGCCCCATTTTGGGATTTTTTGCATCAACAGAAAAATTTTTTTGGGCCCCTGGAAGTCGAAGAGTGGTGTCCAGTAAACAGGTGGCCATCAGGAGTATAAGAAGGACAGTGCATTTACCGAGGTTGAACCATGTTTCAGCTTCTGGATTTCATTCATTCCTAACTCTAACCCTAACCTCTAACTCTATCCTACCATTTCCACCCCTCAGACACATCATTTTAGCCCCACCCATCCTAATCCTACCCATTCTACCCCTAATAAATTACATCATTTTAGCCCCACCCATCCTAATCCTACCCATTCTACCCCTAATAAATTACATCATTGTAGCCCCACCCATCCTAATCCTACCTATTCTACCCCTAATAATATATATGGAGAAGTATTATCCATAAATATTAATAAATACTATAAAAACCTTAACATAAAAACAACATTTATTATTGAAAACAATACTCGTCTATACGTTTAAAAACTCGCTATCTGTGGTTCAACGTTAAAAAGACCAAATATATTGGTGGTGAAGTAGTGGGTCTAGGCCGTGGGGGCAGGCCTTGGCCGAGGCAGGAGAGCGGCCAGAAGGAGTATTGAAGGACTGTGCATTACCAGAGCTGGACTGTGCTTCAGCTCTTGGATTTTTTCTAATCCTAACCCTAACCCTAACCCTAACTCTCTAACCTAACCCTAACCCTATCTATATACCTAACCCTAACCCTAAGAAACCCCTTAATTTGCATAGCCCCACCCATCCTAATCCTACCCATTCCACCCCTAATAAATTACATCATTGTAGCCCCACCCATCCTAATCCTACCCATTCCACCCCTAATAAATTACATCATTGTGGCCCCACCCATCCTAATCCTACCCATTCTACCCCTAATAATTTATATGGAGAAGTATTATCCATAAATATTAATAAATACTATAAAAACCTTAATATAAAAACAACATTTATTATTGAAAACAATACTCGTCCATACGTTTTAAAAAATCTCACTATCTGTGGTTCAACGTTAAAAAGACCAAATATATTGGTGGTGAAGTAGTGGGCCTAGGCCGTGGGGGCAGGCCTTGGCCGAGGCAGGAGAGCGGCCAGAAGGAGTATTGAAGGACTGTGCATTACCAGAGCTGGACTGTGCTTCAGCTCTTGGATTTTTTCTAATCCTAACTCTAACCCTAACCCCTAACTCTAGGAGTATAAGAAGGACAGTGCATGTACCGATGTTGAACTATGTTTCAGCTTCTGGATCTCATTCGTTCCTAACCCTAACCCTAACCCTAATTCTAGTTGGATAAAAGAGTCTGCTAAATGATTAAATGTAAATCTTGGTGCATAAGAAGATCTGTAAAGTTGCAAAGACTAAAGTCTCAAATCCAAAGAGATATTCTTTATAAAAGTTAAGACTTGTCCAAGCCCCCCTAAAACGGCTCGTTCTAACATGCCCCCACATCTCTACGTAACTATGTGGGAAGATTTGCATATCGCCGCCCAAAAGTTCATGCAAAGAAAGAAGGCATAACTTTTATTCTTGCTGCAGTATGTTGTCATGGAGACACTATTTGTTTCCAAATACAGTAAGGGGCATAACATTTCCGTCACACGCTTGAGGCATTCAGCCAATCACAACATACTGGATAGCTGGCCAATCAGAGTACACTTCGCTTTTCAGAACGATGAGCTTTGTAAAAATCTGTGTGTTTCAGAAGGGTGGGGCATAGAGGAGAAACAATAATGTACAGTATGTGGAAAATAATGTGTTTTTAATCTTAAACCACATGAACACATTGCATTACACCAAATACACAATTTGTGACCCTGGAGCACAAATGCAGTCATAAGTAGCACAGGTATATGTGTAGCAAATTTTTCTTTTATGCCAAAAATCATTAGGATATTAAGTAAAGATCATGTTCCATAAAAATATTTTGTAAATTTCCTTCAGTAAATGTATCAAAACTTAATTTTTGATTAGTAATGTGTATTGCATTACATTGCCAAATGTATGATAAAACTAAATTTTCCCCTTATGACTGGTTTTGTGGTCCAGGGTCACAAATAATGTCATTTTAAGCATCATCATATGAGCCCTTTAAAGCTGATTTGATGATTACAAAATTATGTATTTTGATTGTATATAATTGAAGTATCCCAATTGCATAATTCCACCACAGTGTAATGGACTATTCCTAATTATCTGTGAAGCATTGGCTGTAAAGACAAACTGACAGACAGAGTTTGACATCTGGCCTTTATTCACATTTGCAGATAAAACACAATCTAATGAATGTGCAGAAGCTCACAGCAACCCCTGCATCTCGCGCATGAAGGCCTCGTACATCTGGTCCTTGGTCTTGATGCCGGACGGTGCGGCGCCGGGAGGCTGGCTGGGTTTGGCCACGGCTGCTGGTTTGGGCGGCTCCTCGTCTCTGCGGCCTGGGGCCCGGTCCCTGCGAACGCGGAGCGCCGTGGGCACGAAGCGTGTGACCTCCGTCTTGGGGTTGATGATCTGCGGCTTGGCCGAGATGGTGGCTCCGCCTGGCGGGGCCGAGGACGCCCCAGGGCCGGAGACCGTGGCCCGCTTCTCGATGGTGGCCGTGGTGCCGGGGGGCGGTGGCATCTGGTGGGCGGAGCCTCGGGCAGGGGGGGCGGAGTCGCCGGAGGAGGCCGGTGCCGTGGGTGACTTCTGCCGGATGCTGGGCGGAGCGCTGAGCACATTGGGATTGAGAGGAGGTGGGAACAGAGAGAGGGGTGGAGCCATGCGGGGCGGAGGGGGCGGGGGCATTCCTGCAAATCAACACAAAACACACAAACCCATCGTTAAAACTAGTCAACATTTCAGCAAACAAAAAAATAACATCATTAAGCAATTTGTCACCATAACCAACAATTGCTGTTTTGGACGGACAAAATCATTAACTGAAACTAGGGGTCAAGTCACCGTTATTTATATAGCGCTTTTTACAATGCAGATTATGTCAAAACAGCTTTACAGTATTAAACAGGGAAATAGTGTGTCTTGCTCCTCTGGGGAGACGAGACCAGCAGATTCATTCTAGGCTGCAGAAGAGTCGGATTGTGCAGAGAACTCAAATGTGCGATATATATTGCCTGCGATAATATTGTAATTGTTTTAACAATGTGTGATTTGACATTATTGTGTGTATCACAAAAACCAAACAAAACCATGCATGCACCATTTACGTGATGAAGTCTAGTCCATTAGACTAGTGCACATTTAGAGTGTTCACACTTGGCATCTTTTTTTAGTAAAATAAAAAGCTGGCAGTGTTTTGGTTACAATTACGGTTGGATGATGCACGGTTTATGGCAGATTTTAGACTAGACGGAGTTTTGTACTCATATACAACTCCTTGTGCTCCGAAACTATCTATCTCCCAGCTATCTTCTCCATTTTCCTTGCGGTTTTTGTTGTTTTTGTTGAAACGACCCACTAATCGCTTGTGATTGGTCAGCTGTCAAAAAGGTGCTTGACATTTTTTTCAGAAAATGTGTGTGCACGTCACTGATTTGTTGACTCCTCCCTCTTTTTGTGACAGGCATCAGTGTATCGTGCTGCTAGTAAGATACAATCTTGTTTTTCACCTAATAAATATTGAAGTTGTGTTTTCTTGTTAAACGTTTTGAAGTCAGAGTAAAGTTCTTCAAATCTGGGATGAAATGTCTTTGTAATGTGTTGATAGTCAGAGCAGCTGGTGAGGAAGTGTGTCTGTGGGTCAGTAAGGGCAGATGCGGTCAGTGCTGTGGATATCTGCCCGTCTCTATAGTCAGAGTATGACTGCTCAGTCTGTACCTCCTCATCCGTCTTTTACTGTACTCAGATATTCTGCAGTTGTGTTAGGGCCAAATAACACTTTCAGTTTATTTTATTTTTCTGTTTTTTTTTTTCAGACCAGTAAGTTAGATCATTTTCTTCTTGTGCTTTTATTATTTGGTTGGGCTGAATTGTGTGGATGGATATTTCAGAGTCCTGATGCTGGCTGTTGTTAGTCGTGTTAGTTTGTTTCTGCAGCTTCAGGATCATCTGAATCAGGGGACTTTTTTCAGGGTTCACTTCATGGTTTTTAAGGGCTTTAAAATGGTAAGAGTTGGGGTCGCTCATTTTTAGGTGTTTCCAAAATGTGATGGCTCGTTTCTCACTGTGCATTAGTAGAGGGTACTGGCCTGATTCTGCCCTGCA
Source organism: Cyprinus carpio (assembly GCF_018340385.1). NCBI lineage: Eukaryota > Metazoa > Chordata > Actinopteri > Cypriniformes > Cyprinidae > Cyprinus > Cyprinus carpio. The sequence goes on from NC_056599.1 coordinate 3,649,253, forward strand.
TGCGTTGTTCGTAGTGTTCCTCTGGACTCTGAGGATACTCTTACAGAACTCAGCATGCAGGGCTTCAATCAGATTTTTGTCCCATTTTTCAAATTCCTGATTTAGGGGAGGACCCTATACTTCACTGCCATATAATGCAATAGGCTCTCTCTCACACTCTCTCTCTCCCACACACACACACTCACTCACACACACACAAAAACACACACACTCTCTCTCTCTCTCACACACACACACACTCTCTCTCTCTCTCACACACACACACACTCTCTCTCTCACACACACACACACAATCACACACTCTCTCTCTCACACACACACAGACACTAGGGCTGGGCGATATATCGAATATTAGCGATAATATCGGAATAATTTTGACGACGATGTAAAATTTGAAAATATCGGGAATATCGAATGTTTCAAATTCAAGCATACTTTCCCAAAAGAACACGCCGAACGTCCAAAAAAGGAACATGTAACTGCGGACTGCTCTACTACAAGAGCTTTCATGAGAACGGCTGCCAGAAAACAAGAGTTTAAATCCCCAAATCAGAGCTTTGCTGTTACAAGAATGCATTTTCTGCCTGGTGTTTGCTTATTTTAAGCAATTTGGCAACCATGCGCATGTGCTCACTCCTCATTGCGAAAGCTCTGCCGACGATGATCTGAAAACACTAACAAGCTGGAGTTTAGTGATCTAATGAAAGCGTCCTTCAGCCGGTCTGTATTCTGTCGTGAGATCTCGACTGTGTTGTTTGTGATTGTGATCGCTGAATAAATGCACTTACTCGATCGCTGATGTCTGAATCGAGAAACACAGGCTATGGCCATTTGGAATTACTATTAGGGAATTTCACTGTTATATTTACCAGTTTTCATAATACAGACACAGAGAGTGCAAAAGTCTTTGGTATTCATTTATATATATTTATATAAGAAATAGATGTGCTTCAGCAAATAGCTCCCCATCTGAGAGGGTTTTTAAGTGTCAGTGGGAACATAGTTTCATGCCACAGAGCTTCTCTTAAACCAGAGACAGTTGACAGACTTGTGTTCTTAGCTAAAAAAACTTGTAAAAAAAACAAATTAAAATAAAATTCTTATCCCAGTTGCACAGTGTAAATTGTGAAATGCAAGCACTAAAAAGTTGACAGAATGCACTTTCTGTACTTGTTTAGCACTACTTCAGTTACATATATGCCCACGTGTTTGTTTAATAAAAATCAGTAAGTGATCACTTGGTCTAGATTTTTTTTAACTGCTTAAGGCCGTGATTAGCGGTAAATATCCGTCACCTGTTTTCAAATGCACCGGGAGTTCATACACAGAGCCGTAGTTCACTGACAAGCTACGCAATATCGTGTTCATAATCAAATGCGATTAATCTCAATTATGAACAGAATATTGCGTAGCTTGTCAGTGAAGTACGGCTCTGTGTATTAACTGCCGCTCCCGTTTGAAAACAGGTGACAGACATTTACCGCTAATCACGGAACCGGCTTTACTGATGAGACACGCATGACAAATGCATGCGATTAATCGTGCAGCCCTAGTTTAATCTAAATTGTTTTTTGTTTTTTTTTAATGGGCAAAAGAAAATTAATGTTTTTTTGTTTTTTTTTATACATTATTTAAATGCAAACACAAACATATTGAGACCTATCGAATATCGTAAAAATTTTGACAATATTGAGGTTTATATATTTTTTTATATATCGCCCAGCCCTAACAGACACACACGCTCTCACACACACACACACACACACACACATTCACCTGGAGGGGCCGGAGGTGGCAGGCGTGGTGGGGGTCCTCTGGGAGGGGGTCCAGGGGGCAGACCCGGTGGGGGTCCGGGTGGAGGTCCAGGCGGGCGTCCCGGTGGGGGCCCCGGAGGCAGCATGCGTGGTATGGGGCCCCTGAGGGCTGCGGGGAGTCCAGGGGGCCTCAGGAACGGAGGAGCGCCTGTGTGTGACAAAAACCAGCATCAGCAAACATCTCTACTCACAATCTACTCAACTTCTGAACCAAAACAACCGCCAAACACGTCACATGACTCTTCAGACGATCAATCAACACCACAGTATTTCAGCACAGAATCACTTTCAGTGAAATATATTGTGCTTAACGACTCCGGTATGATTGCTGCTCTTCAGTATCATCTGTATGATAACGCACCGGGAGGCGGTCCTGGGGGCGGGCCTGACGGCGGTCCCGGCGGCCTCATTGGAGGAGCAGGAGGCGGCCCTAAAGGAGGAGGCCCTGTGATTGGTGGAGCCTGCATGTGTGGAGGAGGCTGCTGCTGCGCTGCCATTGGTGCAGACGGAACAGGAAGTCTGGGATTGACCAATGACTGAGTGGCTTCAGTGGAGACCTGATCCTCAGCATCTGACTCCTCAGAGTCTGTGTACTCCTCTTCATCCTCATCCTCCTCCTCATCCTCCGGGATAGACTGACCTGCACACACACACACACACACACACACACACACACGTCAACATCTAACGCTGCTTTGACAATCTGTATTGTATAAAGTGCTAAAGGTGACTTGATTTGGTGTGGTATCGTGATGATGAGATCACACACCTGCCATCCGGAGCATCATGGCCTGCAGTGGTGTGATGCTCTTCGTCTTCATCACCCTCCTCTTCCTCTTCTCTTTGGGCGGTGGCATGTCAGCGAATCGCACGCTGCGACCTGAGCAAAGAAAACAAACACGTCAAACCGTCATTCCTACAGCTGCGTTACCTGACCTCCAATCTGCTGAAGCATTTGCTTCAGAAAACGTGAAAAAAACTGTCTCATCGTCAACCGTTCGTGCGCTTTTCAAATTATATTTGTTTGCGAATGGAATCCTGCAGTATCATTATTCAGCTCACATGGTGTGCAAACGTAACATAAGAGCGTGGAAAGTCATCGTAGTGAAAGTACTCATACTTCTGCTCAATGTTACTCTGACAACGCACCTGTGTGTTTGTCCTCGTCTCTGTCGTCATGGTGATCTGATGTCATTCTGGCGTCAGCATCTGCGTCGTCTCTCTCTGCGCCGCTGTCGTCCTGTGAGTCGCTGTCATCGTCTGCGTCACTGTCGCTCCCTCCAGCGTCCATCATCTCAGAGTCTGAACCACCGCCCTCTGACAGGAAACACACGGCCGGAACATATAACGTTCAAAGAACCAGATGGAGTACTGGAACAGTGTTTTTGTTAGCGTACAGCTGCAGTGTAAGTGTACCTGTGCGGCGGGTGTTAGCGTAGAGCTGCAGGACCTGCGGTGGAGGTGGGCCTGGCGGGGGTCCCGGGGGTTTGCGTCCCGGCGGCAGGCGAGGAACTCCAGCTAGAGCGGCCGCTGACAGCGCTGAGCCCTTCCTGAAACACACGAGTGAACATATTCACAGTCATCTCTCCTAACGCGGTTTATGTGGTAAGTGAAATTTTGTACTGTAATGTAACAGGCAACCGTTAGCAATCGTTATTTTTTTTCTTGCCTTTCTGAATAGGGATTCATGCTTCGGGCACACCCCTTAACACAACACCCCCCCCCCACTGACTACAGTTCAAAAAGTGAAAAGACCCCCCCCCCCCCCAGACTATATGGTTATTATTTGCCCTATTTGGCCAACCGGTTTATTCCTGCTTAAAAAGCAAAATGTTATTGATAGTGTAAAAAAACAACTTTGAAGCACATGCTAATAGATGGACTAGCATTACTCAACATTACTTACTACCTCCCAGCAACACCACATTTATTGAAGGTAGAACAGTAAAAAACATAATGGTTCATTTAAGTGGAACTGGAAAATTTCTAATTTTGAAGAACCCTACTTATGAAGATCTGTATACTGTAATACATGTTGAATTCTGACATTGCCAACCTAATTAAGTTGACAGTAAGTAATAAACAGTACTGAGCATTAATTAGTTGAGTATTATGCATTTTTTCTTACAAATATTTTTTAATAGTTGTTTAATGATTTTAATGGAACTGGAACTGGATCTGTTAGGCATAACTGGAACCAGAAAATTTCTAACGATTCCCAACCCTAGTAGTGAGTGTGTTTCTGTGTGAGTGTGTGTGTAGAGAGTGTGTGTGTGTGTTCTGACCCGAGTGCAGAGCTCTTCTTCAGGATGGAGGGCGGCTGAGCTCCAGGAAGGGGAATGTCCTGGATGAGGATGCTGGATGGAGCGTGAGGCATGTCTGGAAGAGGAATACTGTCCACCTCCACAGACTCAGCGTTCTGATGGACACACACACCAAATCTCATTAGAGCTGAAGTCATTTCTACTGATGTCACTAACATCACAAACTCTGTATCAAGGGGTTAAAGCAAAAAAATAAATCCTGAGCCTGAACTTTTTTCCGGGGCAGGGGATTGAAAATTTTCAATGACAAAATATTTGCCATTTAATTACAAAAAGTAAAAACTATGCTGTTGTATTTTCAAATATTTTAACTAATCTAGGGCTGTAACTTATGATTAGTTAGGTATTAACTAATGGTAGTATCCTCACAATTATATTCCTTCTTGGATAAAAATAGCATCTGTGAGGGTTTCCGGTCAGGATTTAGACCGTATCATAGTACTGAGACTGCTCTCCTTAGAGTTACAAATGACCTGCTCTTATCATCTGATCGTGGTTGTATCTCTCTATTAGTGCTATTGGATCTTAGTGCTGCGTTCGACACTATTGACCACACTATTCTTTTGCATAGACTAGAAAACTTTGTTGGCATTAATGGAAGTGCAATAGCATGGTTCAAATGACAGTGACGTGACATACAGCCATCAGAATTCGTGCTCTGCATTTAACCCATCCAAAGGTGCGCACACACACAGCAGTGAACACACACACACCGTGAACACACACCCGGAGCAGTGGGTATCATTTATGCTGTGGCGCCCGGGGAGCAGTTGGGGGTTCGGTGCCTTGCTCAAGGGCTCCTCAGTCGTGGTACTGAAGGTGGAGAGAGCGCTGTACATTCACTCCCCCCACCTACAATTCCTGTCGGCCCGAGACTCGAACTCACAACCTTTGGATTACGAGCCCGACTCTCTAACCATGGCTTCCCCTGTGTAATCGTACTTATATTTTGAAACTCAAATTAATATCATGCGGACTGCATATTTTCACTTGCATAATAATAACCGTCTCCGGTTATTATTATTATTATCTACCTTACTCAACTTCTTCATGTTTACACCCCTTCAGGTGCTCTCAGATCCTCATCTTTAATTTTTCTTGTGGTACCACGGATTCGACTAACTACCATGGGTGCCAGATCTTTTAGCCATGCTGCCCCCCACCTATGGAACCCCCTTCCCCCTGATATTCGTAACCGTGACTGCCTGCTGACTTTTAAAACACGTCTTAAGACATATCTTTTTATACAGGCTTTACTGCACTTTATCTGTATATGCTGAGTGTTTGTTGTGTGTTTTTGTCTTGTGAAGTGATTTGTATTTTATTTTTTATCTTTGCTTGCTTGTGAGGTGACCTTGGGTGTTTTGAAAGGTGCCATTAAATAAAATGCATTATTGTTATTGTTATTATTATTATTATTATTATTATTATTATTATTGTAATTATTATATGACTGCCATTACCCTTGGGAGATATCATCAGGAAACACGGTGTTAGCTTTCACTGTTATGCTGATAATCTTCGTGGCCCGGCGAAACATACCATTATTATTATTATTATTATATGACTGCCGATATAAAAAACTGGATGACGAGTAATTTCTTACTGCTAAATTCTGAAAAAAACAGAGGTGTTAATTATAGGACTTAAAAACTCTGCATGTAATAACCTAGAACACTGTCTAAGACTTGATGGCTGCTCTGTCAATTCTTCGTCATCAGTTACATTTACATTTAATCATTTAGCAGACGCTTTTATCCGAAGGGATTTTCATATGTGATTAGTTGTATCAATCATTTTAAAAAGATAAGATCAACAAGAGAACAACAGTGGTATGAGGTGTATAAGTTATTTTAGTAGTGTAAGTTTGTCCAGGTTTTTTTATGAATATGATAGACAAGAAAAAGAAAAGGTAAGTACTAGTATTAGTTGGTTATGTGCAGGCGAAACAGGAGAGTGCAGGAGAGTCTTTAGATGTTTTTTGAAAATGAGTAAAGACTCAGCTGTTTGAATTGAGATCGGGAGGTCATTCCAACAGCTGGGCGCAGTCCAGGAAAAAGTCCGTGAGAGTGATTTTGAACCTCTTTGGGATGGCACCACAAGACGTCGTTCACTCGCAGAGCGCAAACTTCTGGAGGGTGCATAAGTTTGAACTAATGAGCTTAGGTATGTTGGCGCCGTGCCAGTGGTCGTCTTGTAGGCAAGCATCAGTACCTTGAATTTGATGCGAGCGGCTACTGGTAGCCAGTGTAACCTGATGAGTAGAGGAGTAACGTGAGCTGTTTTTGGCTCATTGAAGACAACCCTCGCTGCTGCATTCTGGATCAGTTGTAGAGGCTTGATAGTACATGCAGGAAGGCCCGCCAGGAGAGCATTACAATAGTCCAGTCTGGAGTGAACAAGAGCTTGGACAAGAAGTTGGGTGGCTTGCTCTGACAGGAAGGGTCTAATCTTCCTAATGTTGTATAAGGCAAATCTGCAGGACCGGGTCGTTGTAGCAATATGGTCTGTGAAGCTTAACTGATGATCCATCACAACTCCTAGGTTTCTGGCTGTCCTGGAAGGAGTTATGGTTGATGAACCCAGCTGTATAGAGAAGTTGTGATGAAACTATGGGTTAGCTGGAACCACCAGCAGTTCTGTCTTAGTAAGGTTGAGCTGAAGGTGATGGTCATTCATCCAGCTAGAAATGTCACTCAGACAGGCTGAAATGCGAGCAACTACCGTCAGATCATCTGGTTGGAATGAGAAGTAGAGTTGAGTGTCATCAGCGTAGCAGTGATAGGAAAAGCCATGCTTCTGAATGACAGATCCTAATGACGTCATGTAGATGGAGAAGAGAAGCGGTCCAAGTAATGAGCCTTGAGGAACCCCAGTAGCAAGTTTGTTCTGACTTAGAGACTTCACCCCTCCAAGACACCCTGAAGGATCTATCAGACAGGTAGAAGTTAAGCCACTGGAGAGAGGTTCCAGAGATGCCCATCTTTCTGAGGGTGGACTGGAGAATCTGGTGATTAACGGTGTCAAAAGCAGCAGACAGGTCCAGCAAAATGAGTACTGAGGATTTTGAAGCTGCTCTTGCCAGTCGCAGGGCTTCAGTAACCGAGAGCAGGGCAGTCTCAGTTGAGTGGCCGCTTTTGAAGCCAGATTGGTTGCTGTCCAGGAGGTTGTTCTGTACAAGAAACATAGAGAGCTGGTTGAACACAGCTCGTTCAAGTGTCTTTGCAATGAATGGAAGAAGGGATACCGGTCTGTAGTTTTCTAGAAGTGCTGGATTTAGAGATGGTTTCTTCAGCAGTGGGCTTACCCGAGCCTGCTTAAATGCTGAGGGAAATGTTCCAGAGTGAAGAGAGGAGTTGATAATGTGAGTAAGTGAAGGTATGACTGAAGAAGAAATCGCTTGAAGGAGGTGAGTGGGGATCGGATCCAGTGGGCAAGTAGTAGGATGACTGGACAGGATAAGTTTGGAAACGTCCGTCTCTAAAAGTGGAGAGAAGGAGAAGAAAGAGTGAGCATTAGTCATTGTGAAGTTATCCTCAGTCTGCTGTGTGGCGGATTGGTCACTGATGGTTCTTGTCTTATTTGTGAAGAAAACTGCAAAGTCGTCAGCTGTAAGAGTCGATGGAGGAGGAGGTGGAGGCGGATTAAGAAGAGAAGAGAAGGTTTTGAAGAGTGTCCGAGCGTCACAACAGTTGTTAATTTTGTTGTGGTAGTATGATGTTTTAGCAGTGAAGACGTTTGCAGAGAAGGAAGAGAGGAGAGACTGATACACACTGAGGTCGGTTAGAGTTTCTTGATTTATGCCATTTCCTCTCTGCAGCCCTGAGTTTAGAGCGATGTTCACGGAGTACATCGGACAGCCCAGGGGGCAGATGGGGTGGTGCGTGCTGGTCTAGACGATAGTGGGCAAAAGTTGTCCAAGCAAGAGGTCAGAGTGGAGCAAAAAGTGTCCGTAGCGCTGTTCGTGTCCAGAGCTGAAAACTGCGAGAGTGAAGGAAGTGAGGATGAAACCGCAGAGGATAGGCGAGATGGAGAGAGTGAGCGTAGGTTCCGTCGAAAGTTAGTAGTGATAGTAGAGATCTGAAAGCACAGTGACAAGTGACCAAAATAAGTATTTGAGGACAAGCTGTACAAAAATTGAAGGGGAAAAGCAATACTCAAGTGCCCTGTCGGTGTCCTTGCTCGGTGGAGTCCCGCAGGTAGAGTCGATGGTCTTTACAGTCGTCGGTCTTCACACGAGGAGGCTTCACATGAGTGCTGCCGCGACCGCTGCCACGGTGACACTTACCACTTATATATTTGCCTGATTACCTGTGATTGAAGTCAGCTGGTCACGCCTTTCTATTTAGCAGACCGAAGCTGTCCAGTCCTGCGATAGGCAAACGCAAAACCAAACGCCACAATTCACACGTATTTACCAGGCTAAGACACACAGTAATTAAAGCAAAGTTTTCCTAGCAACGACGATCACGCAGTAGTCTAATGAGAAAATGAGCCAAAACACTTACAAACTGCTGTCCTTCTCTGTCGCTCGACTGTTTCTTAGGAACCTAGGTGTGCTATTTGATAGCAACCTTTCCTTAGAAAGCCACGTTTCTAGCATTTTGTAAAACTGTATTTTTCCATCTCAAAAATATATCTAAATTACGGCCTATGCTCTCAATGTCAAATGCAGAAATGTTAATCCATGCGTTTATGACCTCAAGGTTAGATTATTGTAATGTGCTGTCCTTATCTGTCGCTCGAATTGTCTACCTAACATTGTTCGGGAGGCAGACAATCGTTGAGTTTAAATCTAGATTAAAGACCCATCTCTTTAACCTGGCTTACACATAACACACTAATACATTTTCTAGAAAGGACCTCTACAGCCCTGAAAGACAGCGGAGACCAGGACAACTAGAGCCCCAGAGACAGATCCCCTGTAAAGACCTTGTCTCAGGCGACCACCGGGACAAGACCACAGGAAACAGATGATTCTTCTGCACAATCTGACTTTGCTGCAGCCTGGAATTGAACTGCTGGTTTCGTCTGGTCTGAGGAGAACTGCTCCCCGACTGAGCCTGGTTTCTCTCAAGGTTTTTTCTCCATTCTGTCACCGATGGAGTTTTGGTTCCTTGCCGCTGTCACCTCTGGCTTGCTTAGTTGGGGACACTTCATTTACAGCGATATCGTTGACTTGATTGCAAATGATTGCACAGATACTATTTAAACTGAACTGAGCTGCATGATGACATCACTGAATTCAATGATGAACTGCCTTTAATTGAAAATTGAGTGTTTACTATTGCCATTTTGCATTACTGACACACTATTTTCCTATTTAAAGTCCACATGAAATCAAAATAGACTTTATTTACTTTACTAGCGCACATTGCTAGTCTTGATGAAAACAATTAATCTGGCAAGTTAATCTGCTGAAAAAAATATTTGGTTTTGGTAATCTTTAATCAAAATCTGAACATTTACTTACTGACGTCAGTTTGACGGCTTGGGGAGAATATCCTTAAACACAACCCTCCAATCATTAGATTGCTGGGAGCGAGAGACAGAGAGGAGCAGCGCAAACATAAAACCATGCCCTCTATTCAATATTCTATTTCAGCTGGAAATACGTCACTACACTGAAATAAACTCGGCAGCAATTTTCGGTTCACCAAGACTTTAATACTGTAAAGTGCTTAGATACAATCTGTATTGTTAAAAGCACTATATAAACAAAGGTGACTTGACTTGATTATTTTGGTAATCAAGTAATCTACTGGTTATTTTGACAATCTGATATTTTTTAGTAACACAAACAGACCTAAGTGAAACTATTTATATATAAACTAACGATGAGGCAATAATAATTGGCTCAAATAAAATACCAAAACCAAGTAATTACATGGTTTTATTGAACAACACTGTTAAAATGCATAATGCAATATGCCTATACATAATATAAACATACCTAACTTATGTCCAGTATGTATTAAAATAAATACCTGCAGAGGGCACTACGGCCTGGTGACATTTCACTTTACAGCGTGATTAAACAATGTTTATTTAATTTTAATATTTGGCCACATGCAAACTCAGAAACTTATTTTGAAATCGCAATGTACGATAAATGCCATATTTAGAAACAGGTTGATGTATTCTCCTGTGTTGGCAAAGGTTTATAAATGATTTACGTTACAAATCTAGTGACAATGGACACTGTTTTCCCAGATGAACATCAATTCAAATTTACAGCATACAGAGGAAGAGTTTAACCTTTCACAAAAACAGTCTTCACTGGTAAATTACCGGTAAGTTACCATTAATAGATCATATGTGAACAGGAACTTTTCAAAACTACAGGTAAATTTGTTCTGGCAATCATATCATTCTTATGGAGATGACGTGATTACTCTGAGCTGTTTACAAAGCTCCACTGCTTTATAAGGAGCTAGATGGACATCTTTGACCATTGCGCCTCGCAGCTTTTTTCTTGCTTCTCCATTCATCAGCTGCGACTCTGCAGTTGGATACTATTATGCGCGGCAGTCAAACGCTGCACGCCAGAGAATTTTAAGCCCTGTGTATCTATACAACATCACAATCTCTGATGCATGTTGACCCTATAAAGCAGGGGTCTGCAACCTTCTCGGCATGACGTGCCATTTTAAATTTTTCTGGTAAACCACTGTGCCAGCCCCTCCACTCTACCCCACCCCCTCCTCTCCTGCATTCTGTATTTATACAGTACATACACATTTTTAAATGATACGATTAAAAAAAAATATGCCTATTTGATTTTCATGCAAATAGTTTGAGGAATTTTAAGTTTCTAGAATAACTGATATACAGTGTGACCGTACTGAACACCACTGCATGTGTGTGTGTGTGTGTGTTTGTGAGACAAGGCCAATGCATGAAAACCATTTAGTTTAATCACCATTCTATATTTGTCACGGATTGCAGGGGAAAAGGACCTTGAAGGAGTACAAAGGAGGCAGACAGTCAAACGGAGTATTTAATAAATCCACATGGGAAAGTAGGAGAAAACAACCTCTTTAGACGACGGAGACAAAGGCTGCGTTTACACTTGCCATTAACATGCGACCTGTATCCGGATATTGTCCACATACACATTGAAAAGACAAGCGTAAACGCACTTCTGATGGGAATGTTATCCAATCAGCGTGTCCTGATCCAGAGGTAGTCGAGGACGCGTTGTGATCGGATCTCAGTGTAATGTAAACACAATCCAGTCATCGTGTCTGCATTCGCAGGTCGACATCATGCAAAACGCAGCCCCCTCTCTCGCGAACTTTCAAAAGAAAGACGGAGAACACCCGTGTGGAGACTAGTGAGACTCCTACACTTATCTTTGATTAGTTAAATGTCCCGTGACTGAAAATGCTTTTCAAAAGAAAACCCACCACTTCAGGTTGACTTTGCACTGGGCCATTCTCTGCAGACTTAGTTAAATATTTTGTGGGAAAGACAGATTCGATCGGGTATCCAGAGAGAAAAGTCAGCTGTAAGTGTAAACACGTCGTGTTCTGATTGACTGATGATCCGATCTGCTTGATCAGATCACGGTGATCTCATGTCAATGCCAAGTGTAAACACAGCCATAGAAACTGAGGAAAGGCAGGGCTATAAATACTTAACCAAACGATGGACTAATAAGATGATTAATGAACACAGGTGGAAACTAATGAACTAATCAAGCAACACAGGAAAACTAGGTCAAGGCAGGGAGAACAGAAACACAGAACATAAGTGACAATATTAACGCACACACACCCAACACTGGCATACATAGATCTAAGATCACACTGTGGAAAAAGTAACATTCAGAAGCTCATAAATCTTTTGTCACCACTGCCACGCAACTTTTATTAATCGATACTGAATCACTACATTATATTTCTCAGCAACGAGGGAGGTAAAATCACTGTTTTTAAGTAAATAAACTCGGCTTCATTGTTTGTAGAGAGAGACAGACGCAGTCAACTTACACCTCTCTCTCTCTCTCTCTCTCTCTATTTATTTAAAATTCAGCTTCATTGTTTGTAGAAAGATAGTGTGGTTTTGATGGTTGTTTACAGATGTAAGTTATTTATAATTTCTATCTTTATAAAAGTATCATTTAAAGTTGACTAATATTAAATGAATTGCAGCTTCATCTCACCTCGCTCTTTTTAATGTTAAACTGACGCTTTGCGCTCTGCTTCTGTGAACAGTAAACTCCGCCTACTTTGATTTGATTGGCCATCTCAGTCATTTCAGGGCTCGACATTAAGCTTTGACATGTGCTTGTCCTTCAGACAAGTAAATCAGTCATTCACTTGTCCGAGTAAAACAGTTATTTGTCCGGGGGAAAAAACGTGGGTTTTTTTGCGTTCTTTTTGGCGCAAATGTAATTTATTCTGAAGCAATAGTCTCATCAGTGCTCTATCTGGTATTACTTTAATCGGCATATTTGTGATATTTGCCTTAAATTGATTGCTGTTACACTTTTTAACTTTATGAATGACAATATTTTCCTAAACTGATTAAATGTACATGTCACCATTTACATCAAATTCTTAACTTTGATCAATACATTAAATTAGAATAATAAGACAGTATATGGTTGTTACTATTCAAATGACATCAGTATCAACAAACTTCATCTTTCCACTGCAGAGGAAACACAGACGCTGCATCAGAAGTGCCATTTAGATGTGTTTACTCAGACTGATTAATGAAGATAAGAGCTTCCATAAACTAATTTACTCAAAACTGCAAATGCATAAATAATGTTATTAGATTAATGTTTGACTTTTTTGACATACAAATATGAAATGTTGGGGAAAATGCAATGATACTTTTAAATATGAAATTAAACCACTAGTAGGTGATAATGAGTGAATCATTGATGCAACCGATTCGTTCAAACAGATGATTCATTCAATAAATGAAGCAAGCGACTCTCTATGAATGACTCACTGAATCATTAACTGAATCGTTCAGTAACGAAAGACTGTAGTGTGTTGCTCGGAGATGCGCGACTGTTCTGCTGTGGCTTTGCTTAGAACTATTTTCGTTAGCGAAATGGAGTAAAAACGATCAATAATGCATCTAAAATGCAAGTCAAATAATAATTATAACTTGTTTATTTAACTAAAGTAGTATAAAGTCAATATCACATTTGCAATCGAGCTGAATGTCGGGAAAACATCACTCTTATATAGAATATTGATCTTTTTTCTACCGCAGTATGTGCGTTCATGTTTGTTTCTTTGTGTGTGCTGTTGTGCTTATAGTTCTGATTTCTCCGCGAGTCAGACCGGCTGCACGAGCCTCAGCTGACGAGACTGTGATACTGTCAATACATTATCTGTTATTAGTCACTGTTTACACTCAAAGTAATAAAATCTGAATCATTCTCGCCAAAAATTTCCGTGCTGCCCTAGTTATTAAAATTTTAATCAGGTTACTTGTCTGGTCAGGCAAGGAAAATTCTCTTTCACTTGCCCCTTCACAAAATCCTCTTGTCCCAGACAAGCGTTAATGTCGAGCCCTGCATTTTGACATTGACGAGTGCTGTTAGACCGCTGAGGCTTTGATCTGAAGTGCCTAGTATGTGCATCGGGTGAGCGCGCATCCGCAGACTAGCGCAAGTTAATTCTCACACTTTAATAGTATTTACAGCTCCTAACAGGCTGTGTGACTAAGAAGTTATTACCTCTAAACGTCAGTCAGTATACAGTTTTTCCTATCGCTCGCGTGCCAGCGATTATCCCTCTGCTACTGTATCATATTAGATATGTTTCTAAGTTCTCTGAATGATCAACAGTTTAGAGTTTTTTTTTATCCAGTGTATTTTGTTGTAACTGTAGCTGGAGCTTCTGCTGTCAGATCTTGAGTGATTCTGATCAAGTAAAGGTCAGAATAACTGCAGTAATATCTCCAGATGAACTCTTACTGCACTGAAGCAGCTCAGCTTTACTTGATTCTCCATCAATCATGTTTTAGAGTCTCAAATCTGATCATCAGGATCTTTTGAGGAGCATTTGTTCATCTCTCAATCGTCAGTATTGTTTAGATTTGCTGATCATGTAATGCAGTGTAAGTGAGCAGCAGTGTCACACACACCTTGACGGAGTCGAAGTAGAGCGACAGCTGTCCTCTCTTGGTCTCGTACTCCACGTCCAGCTTGCGCAGCTCTTTGTACATCTCTGGATTCTCTCGCTCGTACAGACGGACGATTCGCTCGAATGTCTCCCGCAGCTTCTTCCGTTTGTCACGCAGAACTTTCTCATTCAGCAGCGGCTGCTGCACTGGATTGAATTCTGAAACCAGCACACAAACATGATCAGGACACACACACACACACACACACACACTCACTTACACTATAACACACACACACCCATCTCGTCGAGTTTCTCCATATCTTTGATGATCTGACGTGGGTCCTTCATCTTCAACACTGCTGCTCGGACCATCATCCTCTGCTTCTTGTTCTACAATAAACACACACACACACACACAGGTGTCAATCCGAGCACAGGATCAGTTGATGATATGAAGTGGGTGGTTTATATCTGTCATGCGTGTCTCATCAGTAAAGCCGGTTCCGTGATTAGCGGTAAATATCCGTCACCTGTTTTCAAATGCACCGGGAGTTCATACACAGAGCCATAGTTCCCTGACAAGCTACGCAATATCGTGTTCATAATCGAATGCGATTATTGCGTAGCTTGTCCGTGAACTACGGCTCTGTGTATTAACTGCCGCTCCCGTTTGAAAACAGGTGACGGATATTTACCGCTAATCACGGAACCGGCTTTACTGATGAGACACGCATGACAAATGCATGCGATTAATCGTGCAGCCCTCACACACACAGGTGTCAATCCGAGCGCGCTGTGCTAATATTACACTCGTCTCTGCTGACAAACATTCATTACTACAGAAAACTACAGTTATTCTCCAAACACTGCACAACACTGAAATTAAACACACATATACATCTGTAACTGTGACACTCGTGTTCACTAAAGGTCTGCTAATCACGCAGCACACACACTGAGAAGTGTGAACTAACCAGTCCAGAGCTCAGGAAGAAGTCACCTGGACCTTCATACTGTATGTCAGTAAGTCTCTTTCTAGAGGTCAGAGGTCAAGTACGTACCTTCTTCAGCTCTCTCTTGCGCGCCTCCTTCCCTGCACACACACACACACACACGGGTCAGGCTGGTTTACAGCGCAGCGGTCAGACAGGTTTATTGGTGATCTGAGGTGTGTGTACTCACTGGCCTGATCGGTGGGATTCATGAACTTCCCACTCTTGGTGGAGGAGGTGGAGCGCCGGCCCATGACTGCAGACGGTCAGCTTCACCTGAACAACACACACACACAATGAACAACACAGAGAAAACACACACACACACACAAACACACACACACACACACAATGAACAACACACACACACACACAATGAACAACACAGAGAAACACACACACACACACACAATGAACAACACACACACACACACAATGAACAACACACACACACACATTCTCCTTCTCTCTCTCTCTCACACACACACACACACACACACACACACACACACACACACACACACACACACACACACACACACTCTTTTTCTCTCTCTCTCTCTCTCTCTCTCTCTCTCTCTCTTTTTTACATCTGAGAGCAGTCATTTCTTCAGTATGAGGTTTGTGTGAAGACTGATGATGATCGCGTTATGAACACATGCGCAGATATGACATAAATATGAAAACAGCGGGAGAAGAATCGGTTCAGAGTCAAACTCACCTCAGTCGCTTAAACAGATATTTAATATTCACGTTTATCATCAACAAACGCGTCCAAAAACACCAGCCATCTCTCCTGCAATGAGCGGAAACACGCCACTGCTCCTGAACACACTCACTTCCGCTTCCGGACTTTTATTATTTAAATCAACAGCAGCGCGCAGTTACAAGAACGATATGTAGAGAAAACGTGTCGCTCAGCTGATCAGACAAATGAACAATGTGCTATTATTATTAAATGTTCTCATCTAATATGAATGTTGCGAATTGCGATCTCATTTCTCTTTCTTGACTCTGTTTCTGACAGTGATGGGAGAAACGAATCATTTCGAAGCTTCGAATCAAAATGATTCAGTGTTTCGAAACGGTCGAATCAGCACACGCTGGTGACGTCTGCTGGTCACAAGTGTGTAAATGCAACAAAAACTAAGGCTAAGGCTAAAACATGTTTAAAAAAGCTTTCACCAGTTGAAAGTCTAATATAATAAATTCAATTAAAATAATAAAATATCTACACTTTAGGAGGGCGTGGACCAGTCTTAACTTTTATAAAAAATATCTCTTTAGATTTGAGACTTTAGTCTTTGCAAATGTACAGATCTTTTTTATGCACCAAGAGCTTGAAACACTCCAAAGAGAAAGGAAAGCTTGAAATCGCATCATACGGCCCCTTTAATGGTTAGTTTTAGGTTATTTTTCTAACCATGTAAAACTGAAGAGAACATGATGTTAAGAGAGAGGTTTTTGTTTATGGATCAAAGAATGTCCCGCTGTACAAACTCTACACTTCACATTTAATCATTTAATCATTTAGCAGATGCTTTTATCCAAAGCGAGAATGAGAACAATAGAAGCAATCAGATCAACAAGAGAACAACAACGGTATACAAGTGCCATGACAAGTCTCAGTTAGTTAGTCTCAGTTAGTCTAGTTTTTTTTTATTTTTTTTTTTTTTTAAAGAATATGAAAGAAAAGGTAAGTGCTAGTATTAGTTGGTTAAGTGCTGGCGAAAAAGATGAGTCTTTAGATGTTTTTTGAAAATGAGTAAAGACTCAGCTGTTCGAATTGAGATCGGGAGGTCATTCCTCCAGCTGGGCGCAGTCCAGGAAAAAGTCTGTGAGAGTGATTTTGAACTTCTTTTGGATGGCACCACAAGGCGTCGTTCACTTGCAGAGCGCAAACTTCTGGAGGGCGCATAAGATTGAACTAGTGAGTTTAGGTATGTTGGCGTCGTGCCAGTGGTCGTCTTGTAGGCAAGCATCAGTACCTTGAATTTGATGCGAGCGGCTACTGGTAGCCAGTGTATCCTGATGAGGAGAGGAGTAACGTGAGCTGTTTTGGGCTCATTGAAGACAACCCTCGCTGCTGCATTCTGGATCAGTTGTAGAGGCTTGATAGGTACATGCAGGAAGGCCTGCCAGGAGAGCATTACAATAGTCCAGTCTGGAGAGAACAAGAGCTTGGACAAGAAGTTGAATTGCTTGCTCTGACAGGAAGGGTCTAATCTTCCTAATGTTGTAAGGCAAATCTGCAGGACCGGGTCATTGTATCAATATGGTCTGTGAAGCTTAACTGATGATCCATCACAACTCCTAGGTTTCTGGCTGTCCTGGAAGGAGTTATGGTTGATGAACCCAGCTGTATAGAGAAGTTGTGATGAAACGATGGGTTAGCTGGAACCACCAGCAGTTCAGTCTTAGGTAAGGTTGAGCTGAAGGTGATGGTCATTCATCCAGCTAGAAATGTCACTCAGACAGGCTGCAATGCAAGCAGCTACCATCGGATCATCTGGTTGGAATGAGAAGTAGAGTTGAGTGTCATCAGCGTAGCAGTGATAGGAAAAGCCATGCTTCTGAATGACAGATCCTAATGACATCATGTAGATGGAGAAGAGAAGTGGTCCAAGTACTGAGCCTTGAGGAACCCCAGTAGCAAGTTGTTGTGACTTAGAAACTTCACCCCTCCAAGACACCCTGAAGGATCTATCAGAAAGGTAGGAGTTAAGCCACTGGAGTGCGGTTCCAGAGATGCCCATCTTTCTGAGGGTGGATAGGAGAATCTGGTGATTAATGGTGTCAAAAGCAGCAGACAGGTCCAGCAAAATGAGTACTGAGGATTTTGAAGCTGCTCTTGCCAGTCACAGGGCTTGAGTAACCGAGAGCAGGGCAGTCTCAGTTGATTGGCCGGTTTTAAAGCCAGATTGGTTGCTGTCCAGGAGGTTGTTCTGTACAAGAAACATAGAGAGCTGGTTGAACAGGGGTGATCATATCAGAGAAAAGAGGTTAGACTCGTCATACAAAATGCACACGTAGTGTAGTCATTTAAAGAAATTACTGTGAAATTACATAGGTTACAAATGGCATGGAATTTGAAAACATAACTCAATGTCTATGAAACATCAGTCAATAAAGTTTTTTTTTTTTTTTTTTTTTTTAAAAACAATGGCACATCATTTTTGAACAAAATGTTTATTGCACCCATTGTTGCTTATGAATGAATGAAAATGCATGTGTGAAGTGTAATAGTGAGTGTGTGAGTGTTTTGCTTTGTATAAAGAAACATTTGACAAACAAACAATAATCAGATATGGTTTGATCAGTAGTAGTAAAAACTCCAGACGACACTGCAGTATTGGATTTCATTCTTTATTATTATTTGGTATGGCTTCAGCAACTCCTCTACTTAAGGTTTTTTTTTTAATCATTTTTGACAGATGCTCATAATGCGTTTTGATGCGGGACGCTGCGGTGGGGCTCTAGTAGGGAATGGGCCCGTAGTATGCAGTGTAGGCCGCGATGATGCCGGACACGTCCATCATGTGCTCACAGGCCAGGTTTGCTTCACACACTTCTCTCAAACTGCAAGACAAGAGTGAGAGTGTGTGAGAGAGACTCCACCGCTACTGAGTGTGTGTGTGTGTGTGTGTGTACCTCTCCAGCTGAGCCACAGTCAGGTCTGCAGGTGCTGTTCCTGCTCGCTTCGGTCTCACGACTGTTGAGGCCACGTCTCGTTTCACAAACACACCTGAGAAGAGAGATATGAGTTCACACCTGCATGTATTCTGTTTCAGTCTGGTTTTAGAGCTCTGTATAGCACTGAGTAGGCATTGCTGAAGGTTAGATTTGATACTGTTGACCACAATATTATTCTGAAGCGACTTAAGTGTTGTGGGGTTCAGGGCCTAGCTTTAGAGTGGTTCGCCTTATACTTATAGCGGAGGACTTTATCTGTAAATATTGGGTTATTTACTTCACCCCCTATGCCTATCCATTGTGGTGTTCCTCAGGGATCCATTCTTGGCCCTCTTTTGTTTTCCTGAAACAATTTATTTCTAGTAAAGACCTTGAAATTGTAATTCATGCACAAATTTCCTCTCAATTGGATTACTGTAACTCTTTGTACATTGGCTTACCTCACTCTACACTTGCTCGGTTACATATGGTTCAAAATGCAGCAGCCAGATTCTTAACAGAAACTAAAGAAAAGGGATCATATCTCCCCTGTCCTTGCCTCATTGCACTGGCTCCCTATGAAATTTAGAGTCAAGTTTAAGATCCTTCTTTTTGCATTCAAGGCATTACATAATTTTGCCCCGGATTATATTTGTGATCTCATTAGTCCATATACAGCCTCTAGGTCATTAAGATCTAGTGATCAGTTACTTTTATCTGTCCCCCATTCTCGTTGTAAAACAAAAGGTGATCAACCTTTCTCAGTAGTAGCCCCAAAGCTGTGGAACAATCTTCTCCATCTTCTCCATCACTGGATGCTTTTAAATCCAGCTTAAAGACTTATTTTTACTCTCTAGCATTTAAGTGATGCTGTGTATGTACTTTGAATAATTTAATTGGTGTTAAATTGGTGTTTTATGTATTTACATTATAATTGTTTTTGATAATTGTATTATTTTCCTTTGTCTTTTTTTCTCTTTTAAATTCAGATTTATTTTTTTTTATTGTAAAGCTCTTTGAAACAATTATGGTTGAGTTAAACATTTGCTCCATAAATAAAGTTTGCCTTGCCTATTTAGATGAAGAGGCTCTCTCTCTATTTGTGTCAATTCCTTCTTTTACGGCCAGAGAAGCTCTTTAGCGTAACGGACCATACATTCATCTTGAAAAGAACTGATATAAACTCGCCCTCCGTCATACTCGTTCCCACATATATCTTTGTCATCAATCATTCATGGAATTATGATATTTCTGACTCTAATAGAAGGGAAAATCTCTTCCTGCAAAGTTGAGCTCTAAATAAACACACCTGAAACAGCTGAATGAGATCTTCAGGAACAGCTGATAATTACAGAGGAGAAGAAAGACTGAAACACTGAGAACTGAAAGACTGAAAAACCCAAAACACAGAAAGACTGAAACACCACAGATCAGCACAAGCCCTTGAACAACACTGCATTTACTTTACATTGAGTCAACATATGCAAACCACAGTAAACGCATGCACATACGCACACACACACACACACACACACACCCACACACACACGTCTCACCATCATCTCTGGGAGATTCTGCAGGACTCGCTGATTTAGTGTCAGGAAGACCTACAAGAGAAGAACACAGAGAGAACAATCATACACACATATACACTACACACACACACACACACACACACACTGACCTGCACTCAGACATGCAGCTATCATGCAGCAGAAGATCAGGAGTGTGAGGCTCTTCATGTTTGTCTCCGTGTTTCAGCTGATCTGTGACTGTTTCTCTATGCCACTCACTTTATTTATAAAGTGACATCACAACGATCTGACATCACGATTGGATGAGGAATTAAATGCACACACACACAATCTTCAAATAATGTGATTGCATGTGAGCGGCTCGTCAGTGGAGGAAACCAGCTTCATATAAACATTTCATATAAAGACTTTAATTACAGCTGTTCCTGCAGTGATGATGGTCAGGGCCAAGCGGCTCCTCAGGAATCACCTAGAGCTGGGCACATTCCTCTCATCTGTGTGTGTGTGTGTGTGTGTGTGTGTGTGAGTGTGTGTTATAGTGTGTGTGTGTGTGAGAGAGAGAGAGAGAGTGACAGAGAGAGAGAATGAGTGTGTGTGTGTGTGTGTGTGTGTGTGTGTACCTGATAAAATCTACAAAAATCCTCCCTTTGGGGACGTCTTCATTTGCAAAACTGCTATAAAAATAAACAACGTTTTTTTTTTTTTAATTGTAAAAATGCTAAAAGTTTTTTGTAAGGGGTAGGTTTAGGTGTAGGGTTGGTGAAGGGCGAAAGAATATACAGTTTGTACAGTATAAAAACAAATGTCCCCATTTAGATAAGTAAACATGAGTGTGTGTGTGTGTGTGTGTGTGTGTGTGTCTGCAGGACTCTGGTCGAGGGTTCCGATGCTGAATTAACATGAATGTTTTCTAGCTCTGCTTCTCCAGTCATGCCGCGCTGCTATTTATTCCCGCACAAAACATGCTTTTGGAAAGCAGCTGTGTAATTTCACCGTCTGATTTATGAATCTCTGGAGCACATAGGCCACAAAGTCTGCGAAAGAATTCAGCGATTGCCTCAGAATAAACTGCTTGTACACGTGGATCCCGAGCAACTGACTAAGGTCAGCAGACGAACACCAAATCATGTCTAATAATCAGCAGATGAAAGAAGAGACCGGTTCGGGTTTGCAGGAGTTTAATTGTGATTAACAAATGAACACATCTTCATCACATCAGATTAAAACCACTCATTTCTTGTCTGGAAACATTTTTATCAGACAACTCATTTTTGTATCTATTAAGAAAGGCAGATTATCAAGAAATACAGGCACCATCATGATTTTAGCTTTGAATAATTGCGAATATGTGAGCAAAAGCAGAGTAGTGTTAATATCTGGGCAAATCAGCCCATCGTCAGAGAGTGAGAGGAGGTTAGTAACAAACCCATGACACACAGAAGCACTTATATGTGTGTAAATAGGTGTCTGGGCTTAATAGGTTTTTAAGGCATTAAATTAAGGTTGATTGGTCGTATGCAAACGTGGAGGCGGGGCTCAGTAGCGATGCAGATGTGGGTTGGGCTTGAGCTGCTGAGCGCCGAAGTATGTTTGATAGGCCATCGGTGATCCATAGCGTAGCGCAAACAGATGACATGGCAAATAATCCTCACAGATCTCGACCCGCTGCTCAGCCGGAGACTTCATCCTGAAACACACACGCAAACACAGCGCCTGAGCATCTCAAATGCCTGACGACAATCTTTACAGTTCTTAAAAATGCTTACAGTTTTTGAAACTATGGCTCCGGAACATACACACAACACAAACATAAAATAATTAGCCACATACATGCCAAACTAGACAAGACGTGAAAAAATACAGTTATGCAACTGAACCGAATCAATACTGAACTGACTTGAGCTGTAGAATGTCACTATTGACTTGTTAGAGCTGCTTTACAGCAGAATGTGAATTTGATACTATTGTGAAGCTGCTGTGAAACAATCTATACTATATAAGGCACTTTAGAAATAAAGTTGACTTTCTGACTTGGCTTGTATGCATATTTACTATATATGTGTAACAACCATGTAAAGGCCAGCGAGTAGGTGCTGTGCAGATATGCCTCACTCCCCTGATCTGAAAGTGCCCGCCTCCCACACCGGAGACCTGGGTTCGAGACCCACTCAGAGCAGGCGAGTGGGACCTGTTACATATATGTGTGTGTATGTATGTACTGTTGATATACATACACATAGTATATAGTTATATATATATATACAGTGGTGGCCAAAATTATTAGAACACTAGCATTTTCAGCAACTAAAAATGGTTTTAAGTCAGTTATTTCTATCTTTTGCTGTAGTGTGTCAGTAGGAAATATCAGTTTACATTTCCAAAAATTCATTTTGCCATTAATTGTAATACTCCAGTGATAATTTTGTCTGAGAACAGCCAATGCTCCACACAGAGATCTGATCTGATCATCATCCAGTCTGTCTGAAATGACATAAAGAAACAGAACAAACTGAGACAGAATAAATCCAGAAGAACTGTGGCAACTTCTCTAAGACACTTCAAGAAACCTACCTGCAAAGCTACTGTACTGTTAAAAGTTTTAGGCACTTGTGTAAAAATGCTGTAAAATGAGGATTCTGTCAAAAATAATATCATAAATAGATTTTCTTTATCAATTAACTTCTATTAACTAAATGAAATCAACATTTGGTGTGAGCATCCATTGTATTTAATGCAGCTTTTGCCCTCAGTTTCTCAGGGAGCTTTGCAGGTAGGTTTCTTAAAGCATCTTGAGATGTGTCCACAGTTCTTCTGGATATAGTCTGTCTCAGTTTGTTCTGTTTCTGTCACAACCATCTGCTGGAGTGCCCATGACAATCACTAGAGGGCACTCCTCCTAGATCATTGTCCATTGTTTGTGGACTTCATTTCCCTTTACCCTTCCCATTTCTATTAGTTCTTATTGTTCCCAGCTGTGTGTCGTTTCTTTTATTAGTTACCCTATAAATACCATGTTCTATTAGACATTGTTTATTTCAGTATTGTGTTTGGTTACCTTCTGCACTGTTACTTTGTGTTTGTGGACTCTGTTTTGTGGATAATTTTTTGCTAGTGGCTCTGTTTTTTGGATCATTGTTTGCAACTACAACAAAGCTGCAATCGCATCTTCAATTTTGTCTCAAGAGTATTTCGTGACAGAATACTGAAGCCACTTCAGATCCAGCAGCTAGTCAGCCTTCATTGACTGTGGGACATTAGGATTCTTCCTCCAGCTTCTGAGAAGGAGCAAAAAGCATGACTCCAGATGTAGACTGCACTACGTCAACATTTGTTGAGAGTAGAAGGCCTTGCACAGACTTTTTGGACTTGGGCAGTGGAACTGGAACTTTGTGATTCTGAGTGTAACAAGGTTTTTAATGAATGCCTTGATAACCCCTTGCCTCTGTGCGAGATGGAGGGACTTAGGATTCTTGATTATTGGGGTTTCATTGACTATCTCTGGACTACCAGGCCAGTCTGTGCCCATTGCAGTGCTCCCGAAGATGCCCAAGAAGGCTACAACACCTGCAGAAAATAGTGAAGCTTCACTATCTCTGATTCGTAAATGAAGCTCAAGAAGGAGGAGGACTGCAAAGTCTGCTCCTGTGGTCCCTAGTCTGGTGGTCCTGGAGGACTTGACTCCGGTGGTCCCTAGTCTGGTGGTTTTGAAGGACTTGTGTGGTCCCTAGTCTAGTGGTCCTGGAGGACCCGACTTCAGTGGTCCATAGTAAGGTATTACTGGAGGACCCAACTCTGGTGGTCCTTGAGGACTCTTGTGGTCCCTACTCTGGTGGTCCTGGAGGACCTGACTTTGGTGGTCCCTAGTAAGATATTACTGGGGGACCCAACTCTGGTGGTCCCTAGTCCGGTGGTCCTGGAGGACCCGACTCCGGTGGTCCTTGAAGACTCCTGTGCTCCCTAGTCTGGTGGTCCTGGAGGACCCGATTCTGGTGGTCCCAATTGCGGTGGTCCTGGAGGACCTGACTGCAGTGGTCCCAATTCCAGTGGTCCTAGAGGAAGCAAATCCAGTGGTCCCTAGTCTGGTGGTCCTGAAGGACCCGAATCCAGTGGTCCATAGTCTGGTGGTCCTGAAGGACCCGACTCCCATAGTCTGGTGGTCCTAGAGGAACCGACTCTGGGTGGTCCCTAGTCTGGTGGTCCTGGAGGACTCAACTCTGGGTGCTCAATGGTCTGGTGGTCCTGGAGGACCCGATGTGATGTGCCTCTAGGCTCGTTCTGCTTTAGCCGGCTGTGGGGAGGGATTTAAGGTTTTCTGTTATTTTCGGTTGCTTTGTTGTGATTATTTTTTTGCTTTATGCATTAGTTTATTTCTGGGGTTTTATGTTTTGCAGGCCTGTTTGTTATGTTGGAATGTGTCTTATTTTGCGTTAACCTAGATTTTATTTACTTTTCCGTAGTGTGGTTTTTACATTTAATTATTACGAGTTGTAAACTTTTTTTTTTGTTAATAAATATTTGTTAATTAATTTGCGTTCTCATTGCCTCCCTCATTTGTCATGGCTCTGAGCCATGACAAATATGGCGGCTCATCTGGCCGCTGTAATTAAGAACACCAGTTTGTCCTTTTTCTTTATCTCTGACTCCACGAGCGAGGGCTCTGTGCATGTGTCATTTAGTCTGTTTGGGAGACCGCCAAAACCACCACCGATACAGGGAATGCATAGAGTCACATTTCCAGCTCAATGACTCCCGACACATGTGGCAAGGACTAAGAACCATCTGTGCCTTTGGAAATAAATCCTCTGCAGCTGTGAGAGCAGAACTGTCGCTGGCTGACATGTTAAACTCTTTCTATGGCCGCTTTGAATGCAACCGCGGCAACGCGAGTCTGCCGATCAGTGCGGCAGTCAGAGCAGCGATAATCATGTGATCACCCTGTCTGAGGACGAGGTTCGGAGGGCTCTAAAGTGAGTGAACGTCAGGAAAGCAGCCGGACCTGATGGGATTTCTGGCCGTGTTCTGAGGTCCTGCGCTGATCAGCTCGCTGGTTTGTTTACATCTATTTTTAATGAGTCCCTTGCTACCTCGGTGGTTCCCACATCCTTCAAAAAATCTGTCTTCATCCCTATACCTAAGAACAAAAACCCCTCTTGCCTGAATGACTATCGTTCGGTTGCCCTCATGTCAACAGTCATGAAGGTCTTTGAGAAACTTATAAAGAACAACATTTGCTCCTCCATCCCTGATACTTTGGACCCTCTCCAGTTTGCCGGGTGCCCCAATAGATCCACTGAAGATGCCATCTCTCACATCCTGCACTCTTCTCTCACACACATTGACAGCAGCAATGGGAACTATGTAAGGCTGCTATTCATCGACTATAGCTCAGCTTTCAATACTATAGTCCCCATCAAGCTAGCTTCTAAACTCATGGACCTCTGCCTGAATTCTTCACTATGCAACTGGATTCTTGATTTCCTCACCGGCAGACCTCAAGTGGTGAAAGTTGGCCAGTACACCTCCAACTCCATCACCCTGAATGTGGGAGCTCCACAGGGCTGTGTCCTGAGTCCCCTGCTCTACTCTATCTACACACATGACTGCGTGTCTTCCCACAGCTCCACTTCTTTAATCAAATTTGCTGATGATACTGTGGTTCTGGGCCTCATTTCCAACAACAATGAAGCCGCATACTTGGATGAGGTAGAGAAACTCACATCATGATGCCAGGACAATTGTCTCTCTATGAATGTGAGTAAAACTAAAGAGCTGATTGTGGACTTCAGGAAGAGACAGCAGCAGCCTTACACTCCTCTTATGATCAGCGGGACCCCTGTGGAGAGGGTGAGCAGCTTCAAGTACCTCGGTGTACATCTCAGAGAACCTGACTTGGACTTCACACTTCCAAACTCAGATTAAGAAAGTCAGGCAAAGACTGTACCATCTGCATCAGCTGAGAAAATTCAGGGTCTCACCAGCAATCCTGAAAACTTTCTATTCAGGGGCCATAGAAAGTGTATTGACTCAGTGTATCTCAGTGTGATATGGGAACAGCTCCAGTCAAGACTGCAAAGCACAGCAGAGAGTTGTGCGCTTAGCTGAGCGCATCACAGGGTCTGCTCTCCCCTCTCTGCAGGACATCTACCTCAAACGCGGCAAAAGCAGAGCTGTTAAAATCATGACACAAATCACCCTGGTAACTCTCTTTTCATTTTGCTGCCACCTGGTAAGTGCTTCCGTAGCCTGATGGCGAAAAATGAGAGACTTAGGAGGAGCTTCTTCCCCCCCGGCCATCAGGCTCCTAAACTCAAACTCAGTCTCTTAAACTCTACATGACTTTAATTAATTATCAGTAAGATACTGAATATACTGACATTGACACTTGCACACAGCAATTTCTATAATTTTTATTTTTATTTTTTTTTTTTTTTTACCTCTATTGCTGCTATGTAAATACCTTGTACAACCTGTCTGCACATTCTCCTCTTGTACATTCCTGCTCATCTTAATATTTATTAAGTCTACAGTATACTGTCCTGCACATTTTTTTTATAAGCATCTTATTTTATTCTAATTTTTTTTATCTTACTTTTTCCATATCATATTTTTTTGTATAATTTTCTTGTGTTTGTGTTCTTTAATAATTGCACTGTCCATGGAGCCTTACATTTCACTGCTGGTCATATACTCTCCATATAACCATGTATATGACAAATAAAAATCTTGAATCTCGAATCTAATGAACAGTCAAAACTATTACACCCTACAGCATACTCCCACAATATGTTATGCCACACACTGCACTTTAACTTCAACAGTTCAACACTGGACTATACATAAACATTTACATTTAATCATTTAGCAGATACTTTTAGCGACTTACAAATGAGAACAATAGAAGCAATCAGACCAGTGAGAGAACAACAACATTACAAAACTGCCATGACAAGTCTCAGTTAGTCTAGCACAGAACACGTAGCTGTGTTTTTTTTTTTTCAAGAATAGAATAGAATAGAAAAGAAAAGGTAAGGGCTAGTATTAGTTGGTCAAGTGCTGGCATAAAAGGTGTGTCTTTAGATGTTTTTTGAAGATGAGTAAAGACACTTGAATTGAGATTGGGAGGTCATTCCACCAGCCGGGCACAGTCAAGAAAAAAAGAAAAGGAGAGTGATTTTTGAACCTCTTTGGGATGGTGCTACAAGGCACCATTCACTTGCAGAACGCAAGCTTCTGTAGGGCAGATACGTTTGAACTAGTGAGTTCAGGTATATTGGTGCCACGCCAGTGGTCGTCTTGTAGGCAAGCATCAGTACCTTGAATTTGATCAAGCGGCTACTGGTAGCCAGTGTAACCTGATGAGGAGAAGAGTAACGTGAGCTTTTATTGGCTCATTGAATACACACTGCATTTAATACAATAATCTACATGCTACCACTGGATACCATCCAATGCACATCCATGACATTTTGTGTATGCAGTTCATTCATGTATAATCTGTTGCACCTTAGCATATTTTTATGCATATATGTCTACATAATGTAGAATGTGTACATACTGTGTATAGTGTATAATGTGTAGTGCTAACTCTATGTATGTACATATTGCGTATAATGTGTAGTGCTAACTGTAAGTATGTCTAATAGTACACTGTGTGTACTGACTGCACTGTGCGTATTGCACATTGTCATCTGTTGAAGTCTGTATGGTTGTATGCAAATTGTTTCTGAAATTTATGGAGCATGCTCCCAAGAATTTCAATCACCAAAGCACATGTGCTATGGTGATGTGACAATAAAAGTGACTTGACTTGAATGACTATTCGAAAGATCAGTTATAAGCACTCACAATTCATTATAATGTTTGTCTTTCTGTTGCTGATAAACGGCTGTTTGGAGTTTGAAATCGATTTTGATATCTGCTTTGGTTGAACAAAATGTACTTCAAGCTGAGCAGATAGTGTCGACCGTTCAGGCTAGCAGAATATTTTTCTTTCTTATGAGCAACAGAAAGATTCACTTTTGATAGAAACAAAATCTAAGGAAAAAATACAACAGCAAAAAAATAAAAAATAAATAAAAAAAAGCAATGTATGAAGTTGAAAATAGAAAATTAGAGCTTGAGAGCTATAAATTGGATTTGATTAATGCAGGGTAATTTTCAAAGGAAGCCAGAAGATTGTCTGCTGAGGGTAATGAGGATGATTGGCATGATTTTGATGTGGTCACAAATTTACGACTTGTGCCCAAATTTGATGAAAAGGATATTGATGCGTTTTCTCTTTGTTTGATCTTTGTAGCCACCAGATCCAGTATGTATCCAGATCAGATGGTCACTGCAGTCACCCGGATCCAGTACGTATCCAGACCAGATGGTGGATCAGCACCTAGAAAGGACCTCTACAGCCCTGAAAGACAGCGGAGACCAGGACAACTAGATGAGCCCCAGATAACCTGTAAAGACTTCGTCTCAGATGACCAAAGGGACAAGACCACAGGAAACAGATGATTCTTCTGCACAATCTGACTTTGAAGCAGCCTGGAATTTAACTGCTGGTGTCATCTGGTCAGAGGAGAACTGGCCCCCGACTGAGCCTGGTGTCTCCCAAGGATTTTTTCTCCATTCTGTCACTGATGGAGTTTTGGTTCCTTGCCGCTGTCGCCTCTGGCTTGCTTAGTTGGGGACACTTCATTAACAGCGATATCGTTGACTTGATTGCAAATGATTGCACAGATACTATTTAAACTGAACTGAGCTGCATGATGACATCACTGAATTCAGTGATGAACTGCTTTAACTGTCATTTTGTATTATTGACACACTGTTTTCCTAATTAATGTTGTTCAGTTGCTTTGACACAATCTGTTTTGTATAAAGCGCTGTATAATAAAGGTGTCTTGACATGTGAATCTCTCATTGCCAACAGAGAGAGATGAACTATACATGTGGCAAGCGGTGCTCTGTTTTATAGCAGGAGAAGCCATAACTCACCATGTTTGATGAATGATTCTTACCACAGATGTTTGATGAACTTGTGAAAAAAACGGAGCGAGAGAGAGGAGAGAAGAAAAGAAAACAGCGATAGGCACGAATGGAAACGCTAATGACAAGCTAACGAATGCTAACGCGCTGCACTCACGGATTTAGAATAAAAGCGAACGATCAAATTAATCAGATTAGATTGATAGATAATATCAGAAATATGGTGGGAATTAAGTTATATTTTATCACTTTAAACAAGAGAGTGAAAGTAAGATAGAGATTCTACAGAAAAATACTATTTTACTTAAAAATACTAAAATACTTAATCTGTAGGCTAAGAACATTTTTAAAAGAATCATGTATAATTGGGAAAACTGTTGATAGATGGCTAGGTTAGAAGTTAAACTTTGAAACTGCTAGTTATCTTTTTTGCTCAAGATGAGAACGTTTTTGATTATTAGCAGCGTTTTGATTATAAGCGGTTTAATTAAAATATGAAAATAGAATTTAGGAGATTCAAGATTTGAGATTTTATTTGTCACATACAAGTTATATGACATACAACAAGCAGTGAAATATAGGTCTGGTATACTCTTTTTAGACTGTGCAAAAAAAAGAGTAAAGTAAATACAAATAATGAAATATACAAAAAAATAATAAAAAAGAAATGAAAACACAAATAATGAAATATACACAATATATTAAACTGCTACACAGATGATGTGCAAAGATGTAAACAATGTGTATTGAGAATGAGTTGCATAGCTAGCTTATCTCAAAAAAGTGCAGTGTGAAGAGATTTATTGGGTAACCTTACACTACCAGAGTCTCTAAAGTGCAGTGTGTTTAATGTCCATATTTAGTAGTCTGATAGTGTGAGGGAAGAAACTCCTTCTGAGCCTCTCTGTTTTTGCTATCAGACTGCGGAAGCGTCTGACTGTAGCAGATTAAACAGTGGGTTTCCAGGGTGGGTGGAGTCTTTTAGGATTTTAACAGCCCTAGATTTACATCTCCTGGTGTGGATGTCTTGCAGAGAGGGGAGAGATGTTATGGAGATGCGCTCAGCTGATGAAATGCTATGTTTAAATATATTTTTTTTAGACCCGATATAGAAAGTTTTCAGGATTCCAGAGGAAACCTTGAATTTCCTCAGGAGTCTCAGATGGTACAGTCTTTGTCTGGCTTTTTTAACTTGAGCTTGAATGTGATTAGTCCAGGTCAGGTAATCGGAAATGTGTACACCAAGGTATTTGAAGCTGCTCACTCTCTTCACTGGGGTCCCGTTAATGATGAGTGGGGTGTAGAGACAGTGCTGCCTACTCCTGAAGTCCAAAACCAGCTCCTTGGTTTTGCTGACACTCAGAAAGAGACGGTTTGCTTGCCACCATGATGTCAGACTCTCTACCTCATCAAGGTAGGCAGCCTCCTGTTTAGGGTTAGTTGTTGGAGATGAGGCCCATCACCACTATATCATCTGCAAACTTGATAACAGAAGTTGAGGTGTGAGAGGACACACAGTCATATGTGTAGAGGGAGTAGAGCAGCGGGCTCAAAATACATCCTTGTGGTGCTCCTGTACTCAGGGTGATGATGTTGGAGGTGGTCTGACCCACCCTCACTACCAGAGGTCTGCATGATAGAAAATCAAGAACCCAGTCACCGAGGAAAAACCTGAAAAAAATAGTATTGTTTTCTGCCACGTGGCACACACATGGAACTAAATGTAAAATTACAATACATGTAAAAAGATGTTTTTTTTTTTTTTGGATCTCTGCTCGGAAAATATAGAGGCCGTGCCTCTCGGAAATTTAATTGAATACCCCCTTACTTGTATCATAAATAAATGCTTTATTTGTATGGTTTTGTAATATCTGTATTTGGGAATTTCCTTATTTGTCATGGTAGATTGGACTCTTATTACAGAATTTGATTACAGAAAAACTTTTAAACAGGGTAGTTGTAAAGTTGTTAACTTTATTTTTATTAATAAATATTTGTTGATTCATTTTTCCATTCTTGTTGCCTCCCTCATTGGTTGCTGCTCTGAGCCGGCCGCGACACCGACTCCAGTAGTCCCAAGTCCAGTGGTCCTGGAAGACCTGACTCCGGGGGTCCCTTTTTCCGGTGGTTTCATTTTTTTTTTTTTTTAATTGGTTTCATATACCCGACTCCAGTGGTCTCAGAGGTCCCTATACAGCTGCCCGATTTCACTGCTGCTGCCATAATTAAGAAAGCTGCCTTTGACTTTCACCTGTGGGCTGTTCTGTATGCATGGACAGCTTCTGAGTCCACCCAAGAGCTCGCACCAGTCCAGGAGCCCTTAGAGTCCGCTCTAGTCTATGAGTTCACTTCTGAGCTCACTCAAGTCTATGAGTTAATTCCAGTCTATGAATCTGCTCCAGAGCTCATTCCAGTCCAGGAGTCTGCTCCTGAGCCTGCTCCAGTTCCTCCTGGAGTGGCGATTTCTGCTGCAGAACTTCCCAAGGCAGAACTTCCCGATGTCCACTTCAGCTCCTCTCTGGGCAGTGGTGCCCACTCCTAAACTCACGGTCTAGGACACCGTTGCTGGACTCTCTGTCTACCCTGTTATGGCCATAAAGGCTGTTACTAACCTCTCTGTGCTCTTCACTGCAGTCCTGCCTGATCCACCAGGGGGTCATCTGCCTTGTCAGCTCCACTGGAGTGATCTTTACCTCCACCCTTGCTGCCTGCCATGCTCCTGGCCCCGCCCTGGCCACCCGGTCTGTCTGCCCCGCCCTGGCCTCCTGGTCTACCTGTCTCTAGGCCCTTTTCCACTACACAGCCTGGGCCACCATCCCTCCCCCTTGTCTGCCGTGGTTTCACCTCCCTCCTGGATTTCTCTGCCTTTTGGACCGCTC
This sequence comes from Cyprinus carpio, assembly GCF_018340385.1. Classification (NCBI taxonomy): domain Eukaryota; kingdom Metazoa; phylum Chordata; class Actinopteri; order Cypriniformes; family Cyprinidae; genus Cyprinus; species Cyprinus carpio. The sequence continues at coordinate 3,681,545 of NC_056599.1, forward strand.
CTTAAAGCTGGGGGTCATGTCACAGCCACCTGATTTAGTGCCCATGACAGCCACTAGAGGGCACTCCTCCTGGATCATAGTACACTGATTGTGGACTTCATTTCCCATTAACCTTTGTTCTGTGTTTTAATTCTTATTGTTTCCAGGTGTGTTTCATAACTCTTATTAGTTCCCCTATATATATCATGTTCTGTTTAGCCCTTGTTTGCTTCAGCATAAAATAATAATAATAAACTATATATATATATATATATATATATATATATATATATATATATATATATATATATAGCGTTTTGTTACCTTGTGCACCTGTTACTTTTTTGCTTGTGGAATCTTTTTTTTTGGATTATTTTGTTTTTTGCCTGTGATTTCTACCAGTGGTTCTGTTTTTATGGCAAAATGAATGTTTACTGACACACTACAGCAAAAGACTGTATGTACATTTTTCAGCTGCTGAAAATACTAGTGTTCTAATAATTTTGGCCACCACTGTATAAATATACACTGTAAAAAGGAATGCAAGGGGATACAAATATTTCTAAGTGAAAAAAGCTGTAGATCATCAGTAAATAAGTGTTTAAAAAGTGTTTCAAATTGCTATGTTCTGAAAACATCAGCTGCTTTTCATAATAAATACTATATCAGGTCCAAAATAAAGTGAAAAAAAATCTTTAGTTTATAAGTGTATATAAATTGTTTTGAATTGACTTGTTGTCAACTTTTGTCAAAATATGTATATTTGGTCCCATGAAGTCAGCTAAATCTGACAAAACCTCCATTTGAGGACACTTCTTTGTAAAAACAATATATAAATGAAGTAAATGTTTTTAGAATATTTTTGTTTTAAATGTAACAATGAAGTCAGTGTTCTATGAGGGTTTGTTTGTAGTATTTATAACTAACTGTATATAAAAACGCATACCTGTGGAATGTCCTGTTAGACAGTTGTGTGTGTGTGTGTGTGTGTGCATGTATGAGAGAGAGAGTTTGTGTGTGTATAATTTTTTTTTGTTGTTTTTTTTGTTGTTTTTTGTTTGTGAGTGTGTTTGAATGTGTTTGTGTGTGTGTGTGTATAAGTATGTGTGAATGTGTTTGTGAGTGTCTGTGTGGGTGTGTTTGAATGCGTTTGTGTGTGTGTGTGAGTGTGTGTGTGTGTGTGTGTGTGTGTGTGTGTGTAGTGTGTTTTTAATGTCTGTGAGTGTGTGTATGTGTGTGAGTGTGTGTGAATGTGTGTGTGTGTGTGTGTGTGTGTGTGTGTGTGTGTGTGTGTGTGTGTGTGTGTGTGTGTGTGTGTGTGTGTTGTACCTCCTGTAGATGTACTGGTTGTAGATCGGATTTCGTGGATTCCTCATGAAAGCGTTCGCCTGATATGGATTCACAAATACTGAAATAAAACAGATACACATAAGATACAGTAATATGGTATTAATGAACGTCTATGTCAAATGAATTCAGTGTTTCATCAAACTGTCTCATCACAGCATTGATCTTGAGCTGATTTTAGACACAGAAGTCCAGCAGCCATTCTTCAGCTTCACATAAACACAGATGTGCTCCACGGAGCCAAAGCAAACAGAGACAGAGGAGAATGGTGAACATTTACCCTCGAATGACTCACGGCTCTCCTGAGAATCTGCAGGGAGAGAGAGACGTCTGTTAGTGTGCATGTGTGTGTGTGTGTGTGAGAGTCTGCTGAGATCTTCATACACACCATAACAAGCGCCGAACACCAGAGAAACACAGAGAAACACACAGTGAAGAGTGACACTCATGACTGCAGCGGATCCGTCTGAAACACACAAAACAACATGAAACACTCCGAGACTGTATGCAGAGAAATGTCAGACATCTGCTGGTCTTATGTAAAGCTGGCTGATGGACACACCTGAAGAGCTGACTCTGTCTGTGGATCTTCTGCTTCAATCTCTGGTTGTTTTTCATGATTTTCCAGCTCTTATAAACACTTCACACCCTCCACCCCGAGCTCTTTCCACCGTCACACTGTTAAACACCCACCCACACACACACACACACACACACACACACACACACACCACACACACACACACACACACACACACACACACACACACACATTCAGACGGATGACTTCACAGGTGTGGGAGCGTGTTTGTGGCATATCTGAAGTCAGACAGCTAGAATAAACAGACAGACAGCTGTGAGCTGAGAGAAGACTCAAATGCACTGGTTTTGCTGGTTAAGATGGTGAGTTGAGTGTGGTTAAACAAGCTGACCAGACAAACTATTGCTCAACACCCAAAACACACAAGCCATGAGCCACATGCTTCGCCTCCTCAAGCTCTTTGAAAAACAACTGAAGCGATTCGTCAAGGACAAACACTGAGCAATAGAAACCAGAGACACTTTAACATGGAAATATTGAGCGTTTCATCTTCCATCACTAGATCATGTCTGTCTCTGTCTGACAGGTTTTCTCTGTCCTTCGCAGTTCAACAGGTTGCTGTGGTAAATATCTGACACACACTCGAGACTCAGAGCTCAGCCCACAACACACACTCTCTCTCTCACTCTTACTCACACTCTCTCTCTCTCACACACACACACACACACATACTGTCTTTGTACTTTCATGACGTGCTCCTGCTTTTTGGCTGCAGTGTGTGTGTAGGCGTGAATCATGAGTGTTTGGGATGTTTGATGGGAGATTGAGATACACTTAGAGACTCTTTCACCTAGATATCACACTATAGAGACTGTGTCTGTTCCCTGAACTAGAAAATACAAAAAACATCCAAACCAATTTTTAAGAGCAACAATTTAATTGAGGTTCAACAAATAAAAAACAGATGCAATACGGTTAAACAAATGATAAAGCTTGGCTTATTGGATATCAGGTCAGGATTCTACGAAAGCACTTTTTGTAAATAATATGATCACTGATCATAATCTAGATGCACTCTGTTTGCACCTGAAACCTGATGATTACATTATTTTAAATGAGTCTACCCCCCAATATTACTGTTATAAAAATTAGCCACATCCAAGAGGTAAAGGGGGAGGTGTTGCTTCAATTTATATCAATGTTCTCAGTATTTCTCAGAGGGCAGGCTTCAAGTATAACTCGTTTGAAGTAATGGTACTTCATATAACATTATCCAGAGAAACAAATGTTAATGATAAATCTCCTGTGATGTTTGTACTGGCTACTGTATACAGGCCACCAGGGCACCATACAGACTTTATTAAATACCAGGGGCGATTCCAGGTTTTTCATTTTAGGGGGGCTCAGCCCCCAATGAGGGTATATATATAAAACAACGTTTTATAAAGCATGTGTTTATATGTGCTTTATTTTCTCTGGGGGAAACAACTGTGGTGTGATGAGGGGTGAACGCAGTGAAATACATGTGGAACTGATTGCTACCCCATGATATTTTTTGTAGACTGTATTTATGACAAAGAACTGCACATATGATATTATAACAATCTATCGATAAACACACCTTGTCCTCTGTTTCTCGCTCTGTGCCGCTGAGGTCTGGATTGAAGAACGCGCTAAAAGACGGGGAGGAGCCGATCGAAGTCTGCCGCCGTTTTTATATGAGATTTAAAGGGGGACCGGGGCGATCACAAATTCGTGTACAGTTTATGTAATCTCAAAATTTTAGGGGGGGCTGAGTGGTCATTTTAGGGGGGCTATAGCTCGATTAAAATCAACCTATAGCCGATTACAATCTTCTTATGGCCCCAAAAATACCCTTAGACTCCAGAGGTGCAGATAAAGTTTTAATTGTTGGTGATTTTAATATCCATGTTGATAATGAAAAAGATGCATTGGGATCAGTATTTATAGACATTCTGAACTCTATTGGGGTTAGACAACACGTCTCAGGACCTACTCATTGTCGAAATCATACTTTAGATTTAATACTGTCACATGGAATTGATGTTGATGGTGTTGAAATTATGCCGCCAAGCGATGATATCTCAGATCATTATTTAGTTTTGTATAAACTTCATATTGCTAAAACTGTAAATTCACGTTTATTTGTATAGCGCTTTTTACGATACAAATCATTGCAAAGCAACTTTACAGAAAATTAAGTTTCTACAATATTTAGTAGTAGCTTATCAGTGATGACTGTCAGTTTATGTGCATATGGCAGAAATGTTCAGAAAAATCAATAAAAGACGTAAACAAACAGAAGATTAACACTATTAACAGCAATTATGCAATTAAACTTATAGCAAAATGTGGTAGTTCTGTATGTTGTCTCTGGGTTAGCATCATCTGAGGTCCTCTGAGGGGTTGGCATCATCTCTTCTCAGGTGTTCTGGATCCAGACTGCAGCTTGTGTAAATCCTAGGCCGAACAGAGAAACAAATATAGACATAATAAGCGTAGCTGCTGTTCCAGCCAAGTAAAATTAATTAGTTTAACCCAAGCTAAAGAATAATAATGCGCATTTGATCAGATATAACTGCAGTCCAAAATTATGAGATGCATTATTTGAATGCTTGGCCAAAGAGGTGTGTTTTTAATCTAGATTAAAACAGAGGAAGTGTGTCTGAACCCCGAACATTATCAGGAAGGCTATTCCAGAGTTTGGGAGCCAAATGCGAAAAAGCTCTACCTCCTAATGTCTAAATTATGAATTTTGTTTTTATTTGTATAGTGCTTTTAACAAAAAAGATTGCGTCAAAGCAACTGAACAAACATTAATTAGGAAAACAGTGTGTCAATAATGCAAAATGACAGTTAAAGGCAGTTCATCATTGAATTCAGTGATGTCATCATGCAGCTCAGTTCAGTTTAAATGGTATCTGTGCAATAATTTGCAATCAAGTCAACGATATCGCTGTAAATGAAGTGTCCCCAACTAAGCAAGCAAGAGGCGACAGTGGCAAGGAACCAAAACTCCATCAGTGAGAGAATGGAGAAAAACATCTGTGACAGTAATGGAGATCTGTGACAGTAATGGAGAATACTCTGACCAGATGAAACCAGCAGTTCAATTCCAGGCTGCAGCAAAGTCAGATTGTGCAGAAGAATCATCTGTTTCCTGTGGTCTTGTCCCGGTGGTCGTCTGAGATGAGGTCTTTACAGGGGATCTGTCTCTGGGGCTCTAGTCTTGGTCTCCGCTGTCTTTCAGGGCTGTAGAGGTCCTTTCTAGGTGCTGATCCACCATCTGGGCTGGATACATACTGGATCCGGGTGACTGCAGTGACCCTCTGACTTGGATACAGACTGGATCTGGTGGCTACGGTGACCTCGGAATAAGAGAGAAACAGACTAATATGAGCGTAGATGCCATTCTTCTAACGATGTAGCAAGTACATCGGGTGTTATGGGAATTGTTCCCGGTTCCGGTTTAGCTAATTAATGCAGCCTAAAAATCCTTTAACGGATTTGGATATTAGAAGTGTATTAGTATGTTATGTGTAAGCCAGGTTAAAGAGATGGGTCTTTAATCTAGATTTAAACTGCAAGAGTGTGTCTGCCTCCCGAACAATGTTAGGTAGGTTATTTACAGAGTTTGGGCGCTAAATAGGAGAAGGATCTGTCGCCCGCAGTTGACTTTGATATTCTAGGTATTATCAAATTGCCAGAGTTTTGAGAACGGAGCGGACGTGGAGGACTATAATGTAACAAGAGCTCGTTCAAATACTGAGGTGCTAAACCATTCAGGGCTTTATAAGTAATAAGCAAGATTTTAAAATCTATACGATGTTTGATTGGGTGCCAGTGCAGTGTTGACAGGACCGGGCTAATATGATCATATTTCCTGGTTCTAGTAAGAACTCTAGCTGCTGCATTTTGGACTAACTGGAGTTTGTTTACTAAGCGTGCAGAACAACCACCCAATAGAGCATTACAATAGTCTAACCTTGAGGTCATAAACGCATGGATTAACATTTCTGCATTTGACATTGAGAGCATAGGCCGTAATTTAGATATATTTTTGAGATGGAAAAATGCAGTTTTTACAAATGCTAGAAACGTGGCTTTCTAAGGAAAGGTTGCTATCAAATAACACACCTAGGTTCCTAACTGATGACGAAGAATTGACAGAGCAGCCATCAAGGCTTAGACAGCGTTCTAGGTCATTACATGCAGAGCTTTTAGGCCCTATAATTAACACCTCTGTTTTTTTAGAATTTAGCAGTAAGAAATTACTGGTCATCCAGTTTTTTATATCGACTATGCATTCCGTTAGTTTTTCAAATTGGTATGTTTCGCCAGGCCGCGAAGAAATATAGAGCTGAGTATCATCAGCATAACAGTGAAAGCTAACACCGTGTTTCCTGATGATATCTCCCAAGGGTAACATGTAAAGCGTGAAGAGTAACGGCCCTAGTACTGAGCCTTGCGGTAGTCCATACTGCACTTGTGAACGATATGATACCTCTTCATTCACTGCTACGAATTGATGGCGGTCATATAAGTACGATTTAAACCATGCTAATGCACTTCCATTAATGCCAACAAAGTGTTCTAGTCTATGCAAAAGAATAGTGTGGTCAATAGTGTCGAACGCAGCACTAAGATCCAATAGCACTAATAGAGAGATACAACCACGATCAGATGATAAGAGCAGGTCATTTGTAACTCTAAGGAGAGCAGTCTCAGTACTATGATACGGTCTAAATCCTGACTGGAAATCCTCACAGATGCCATTTTTCTCTAAGAAGGAATATAATTGTGAGGATACTACCTTTTCTAGTATCTTGGAAAGAAAAGGGAGATTCGAGATCAGTCTATAATTAACTATTTTCTTTTGGGGTCAAGTTGTGGTTTTTTTGATGAGAGGCTTAATGACAGCCAGTTTGAAGGATTTTGGGACATACCCTAATAACAATGAGGAATTAATAATAGTCAGAAGAGGATCTATGACTTCTGGAAGCACCTCTTTTAGGAGCTTTAGTGGACTTTGCGATCCTAGGTACTATCAAAAGTCTATAAGTAAATTCTACTTCTTGTTACAAGTATAGTAGAACCATCACTTCTACCACAAAAGACTGCTTTTTAAGTAATCTTCTTGATGTATCCCTATTCCTTAGCATATCCAAAACCTCAGAACAACTTGATGATGCAAGTCATTTCGTATTGCTTGGAGGGAAAGTAACCTATCCTACAGAAAAACATTAAAAACTGCTAAATCTGATTACTTTTCGTCTCTTTTAGAAGAAAACAAACATAACCCCAGGTATTTATTCAATACAGTGGCTAAATTAACGAAAAATAAAGCATCAACAAGTGTTGACATTTCCCCACAGCACAGCAGTAATGACTTTATGAACTACTTTACTTCTAAAATCGATACTATTAGAGATAAAACTGTAACCATGCAGCCGTCAGCTATCGCATCAGACAGTGCACTACAGATCCCCTGAGGAACAGTTCCACTCATTCTCTACTCTAGGAGAGGAAGAATTGTATAAATTTGTTAAATCATCTAAACCAACAATATGTATGTTAGACCCTATTCCATCTAAGCTCCTTAAAGAGGTGCTTCCAGAAGTCATAGATCCTCTTTTGACTATTATTAATTCCTCATTGTTATTAGGATATGTCCCCAAAACCTTCAAACTGGCTGTTATTAAGTCTCTCATCAAAAAAACACAAGTTAACTAGTTAATTATAGACCGATCTCGAATCTCCCTTTTCTGTCTAGAAAAGGTAGTATCCTCACAATTATATTCCTTCTTAGAGAAAAATGGTATCTGTGAGGATTTCCAGTCAGGATTTAGACCGTATCATTGTACTGAGACTGCTCTCCTTAGAGTTACAAATGACCTGCTCTTATCATCTGATTGTGGTTGTATCTCTCTATTAGTGTTATTGGATCTTAGTGCTGTGTTTGACACTATTGACAACACCATTTTTTTTGCATTAGACTAGAACACTTTGTTGGCATTAATGGAAGTGCATTACCAGTGCCGCTGCTAGCCATTTTGGTGCCTTAAGCATAATTCCTTTATGATGCCCCCCACCCCGACCCCGAGAAAAAAAGAAACGTTTGTTTTTGCCAGTTTAACTTTTTATTACCAAACATAACTCAATACCAATAACACACAATAGCAGCATCACAGTGTAAAACTTAAGAACACTAAAAAGAGAAAGTAAAATCTTCACAGCTTTGCTGACTTTGTAAACAGTAAACAGAATAGCAAAATAAAAAAAATTATCAAAATAATCCAGACTTTTTTTTTTTGCAAATTCAATGTCACTTTGAATAAATTAAACTAAATAATCATCAATAAGTACAAACAAGAATAGTCAGTCTTCTTAAATAAAACAAAGATTTAGAGGACTAAAAGTCACAACTTTACTTACTTTGTAAACACAGTAGGCTATGTAGAACAGCTAAAAACACACATTCAAGTAAAGTGCAAAATCTTCTTAGACCAAATGTTGTCAAAATAAACCAAAGACATACATTTTTGAGGGAGCCATAATGCTATTCTGTATGGATCAAGCATTTCAACCAGTTTTGGGAGGCTCTATAGAACCACACGTATGGATTTCCTCGCTGCAAAATCACTAATTAGGTCATCATATGACAGCTTCTGAGCCACTTCACCATTGATGCTGATGACAGCAAGACCACTTAGACGTTCCTGCCCCATTGTTGAATGCAAGTATGTTTTAATGAGCTTTAGTTTTTGAAAAACTTCGCTCAGCAGAGGCAACTGTAACAGGGAGAGTTAATGCAACTCTAAGAGCAACCCAGAGATTTGGATACAACTCTTGAAGGCTATTCTCATGGAGAAATGGGAGCAACTCCAAGGCAGTTGTCTGTGGGGACAGTTGAGGAAGGTTGATGATTTCCTGAACCATCTCAAGTCCATCAATATCAGAATTTCCTTCCTCAGTCAGTGTCTTCTGCACTTCAATGCATTTTATTTTGTAAGTCCTCCTTGGACATTCCGTGCACTCTGCTGAAATCGAGCAGCACTCCAAATTTGTCTCTGACCTGGGTCATGGTCTCAAAACGCTCCTGCAGTGACATCAAAGCTGGGTCCACAACACTATTGAAAAATGTTGCCTCAAGCCTTTTGAGGGCATCACTGAAGGGCTCGTCAGCAGTCTCCTATGCAAACTGCCTTTTTGTGTTCCTGAGCCTTTTCTCCTTGAGCTCTGGCTCTATGTTCATGGCCTCACAAAGCTCCTTGGCAGATGACACTTTTGTGTCAAATCCAGAGTGCCTGTATCTGGAGAGGGAGGTTTTGGCATTGTCAATGAGCCTGACAGCAATGTCAAGCTGCATTGAACTAGTCTGCAGAAGCTTGTTTACTTGGTTAGTGGCCGAAGAAGTGGCCGAACAGACAACAGAACAGATCAGAAATCTAAAAGATGCCACCTCTTCTGCCAGTGCTTGAGCCTCTAATTTTTGCGACTGAGTCATTGACAGTTTGCCTAGTCTCGATGAGCGCATTTCTGATTTCTTTAATTTGGCTTCTGGCAGCTGTGACACTCTTAAGCCTGCTCTCCCACCTCACATCACTCCATGATTTCACAGTCAGGTTGACGTGTTTTTTCAAGATGCTCCATCGCTGTGTAGCTCCTGAGAAGAAACAAAATAGCTTCTGCAAATAGCCAAAATAGCCAGTGGCATCCCTGGATGACTTAGCAGCATCAGCTATGACAAGATTAATCGAATGAGCTGCGGAAGGAACAAACAACGCCCTCAAATTAAGTTGTAGCAGTCGGGCCTGAACTCCTTGCTTTTTCCCCTTCATGTTTGCTCCATTGTCGTAGGCCTGTCCGCGGCAATTATCAAACGGAATGCTGAGTTCCTTCAACTTGTCTAGAAGGACAGTAGACAGGTTCAGGCCAGTTGTTTCAACCACCTCCATATAACCAAGGAAATTCTAATACTCCCTTGATATTTGGCTTTGGCACCAAATCAACAATTCGCAGGGACATTTGTTCCTTGTGGCTTATATCAGGTGTACAGTCAAGAATAATGGAGAAATATTTCGCTTCCTGAATCTGTGTCTGGATTGTTTGTAATGTTTTGGTGGAGATGATCTGGATCAGTTCATTTTGTGTCTGCTGTCCAAGATAATGCGTTCGGGAGCTTTCATCAGTTATCTTGGTCAGGTGGTTCTCCATCACGGGATCAAAACTGGCTAAAAGCTCCACTTCCTTTAATAAGTTGCCATTGTCTGGCTCATACAGACACTTTGAAGAGCCTCTAAATGACAAATTCCTTGAGGCAAGAGATAGGGTTATTTTAAGTAAGCGTTTGAGAACATCTCGCCACCTTCTTTTTTTCTGCCTCCAGCAATGTCAGTGCCTGGTGGTCTATTGTCATATTTGTTTGTAAACACATGTCCAGTTCTCTCCATTTAAACATGCACTGGGCATGGTCTGAGCTACATTCATGACTCCTCAAACTACTGTTTATGTTGGACCAGTCACTGTGGCCCTCTGCAGTCAGCTTTATAGCTTTCAAACTGAAAAGCTTACACGCAAAACAGAACACAGCATTGTTCTGTTGTGAGTAAACAAGCCAACTTCTCATGATTTTCTCTCCATTTGAGAGCGTTTTGAATTGTAGGCTACTATGAAACGCCCTGCCATCTAGTCCCTATGGAAAATTAAAATCTGATGGGACTTTAAATGGGCCTCTTTGTACTATTTCAACACGATCTGCCTCTAAAACCTTTGACGGCCAAAAAGCAGGATCAGTTGGAGGGGGCACACAGGTCTCTACATTGTCACCTGCTGATGGACTCTCAATGACAGGGACTTGTGCTTTCAGAGGTGGTGGTTATCTGTTGTGTATCTGTCCCTAAACTGCTGGATGAGGGTGGTTGATCAGGGCTTGGTCCTATTGTGGAGTCTACAGACCTGCTGTCCGGCTGGGGTTGATGTGTGCCTGAACTGCTTGTACATGGCTGCTCCTCCTGCTCGTCATCTGTATCTTCCTCTTGGCCTTGTGCTCCTCCTCGTACGTATCTCAGCATTGCCCCTGCAATAATTTAGAAATACAAAGAAAAAGGATCAGTATAGAAAGAGACAAAATATTCAAACAAAGAATCTTATACCAGAAAAATATTATAAACATTTATAACTGAAAGCATGGCAGCCAAGGAGTTTCTCCCCCTTTATTCCTTATCTATTATTAAAAATAAAAAAAATAAAAAAATTCTGTTAGATTAAACTGAGAAGGGTCATAGGCATAGCACTTGCATATTGTTGTACTACTGTTAGTTTAACTGCTTCTATTGTTCTCATTTGTAAGTCGCTTTAGATAAAAGCATCTGCTAAATGAATAAATAAATGTAAATCTAAATCTAATCTAATATAAAGCATAATAGAATGAGGTGCAATAATGCACACAAATCAACAGTAATGTTTGCTTTATATCATTCATAATGACATTTTATATTGTGTGTGTATATATATATATTTATATATATATATATATATATATATATATATATATATATATATATATATATATATATATTTAACAGGAATTGTTAGCCTACCATGTGCACTGCACTGACTGCTAACTGTTAACGTTACTGAGAAAGTATTAACCACCGTCACGTCAAAATAAACCATAAACTACTGCTCAATATCTAAAGAAAGATAGTAAAAAAAAAAAACAGTAACAGCTAGCTGGCGTCAGGTCTGTTATTTTTAAAATAGGTAATGTTTAACAGTAAAATCTCAATTTAGCTTGCACCGAAGTTGTAAGTTATAATAACATAGTTTGCTAATGGTAACATTAACGTCAGCAAGTTCGAGGCGCATTACGATTAGCAGCAGCACGCACATGCAGCACATTTCCCGTATTTATGAATGATTAAACATGGACTTACCTGAAAATGATGCACGGGCATCATCTCGCAGTTTCTTCTTCTTTCGTTTCTCAGCACCCGACTCCTGCTGTCTTTTCGGAGCCATGCTCAAATCTGTCAAACTGCGTCAGGCAGGTGCCCGCGCGAACAACCGGAACGGACCATCCTTGTTTCTCAGCACCCGACTCCACTTTCTAGACTAGGCTAGAGCAATTATTAAATATCTTTCTTGTTCCCCCTTTTTTTTGTTCCATATACATGGCTAAAATGTGCCTAATATTTCTATAGGCTAATGAAATAATACCGGCAATTTAAAAAAAAAAAATTCATTAGGCTATTTTTGGTGCCCCCTCAGCACTTGGTGCCCTACGCACAGTGCGTGATGCGCGTGGTGGGAGCGGCGGCCACTGTGCATTAGCATGGTTTAAATCGTACTTATATGACCGCCATCAATTCGTAGCAGTGAATGAAGAGATATCATATCGATCACAAGTGCAGTATGAAGTACCTCAAGGCTCAGTACTAGGGCCATTACTCTTCACGCTTTACATGTTACCCTTGGGAGACATCATCAGGAAACACTGTGTTAGCCTTCACTGTTATGCTGATGATACTCAGCTCTATATTTCTTTGTGGCCCGGCGAAAACATACCAATTTGAAAAACTAACGGAATGCATAGTCGATATAAAAAACTGGATGACTAGTAATTTCTTACTGCTAAATTCTGAAAAAACAGAGTTGTTAATTATAGGACCTAAAAGCTCTGCATGTAATAACCTAGAACACTGTCTAAGACTTGATGGCTGCTCTGTCAATTCTTCGTTATCAGTTAGGAACCCTTTCCTTAGAAAAGCCACGTTTCTAGCATTTGGAAAACTGCATTTTTCTCAAAAATATATCAAAATTACAAGCCTATGCTCTCAATGTCAAATGCAGAAATGTTAATCCATGTGTTTATGACCTCAAGGTCAGATTATTGTAATGCTTTATTGGGTGGTTGTTCTGCACGCTTAGTAACCCTAACCCAAAATGCAGCAGCTAGAGTTCTTAATAGAACCAGGAAGTATGATCATATTAGCCCGGTCCTGTCAACACTGCACTGGCTTCCTATCAAACATCGTATGGATTTTAAAATCTTGCTTATTACTTATAAAGTCCTGAATGGCTTAGCACCTCAGTATTTGAATGAGCTCTTGTTACATTATAGTCCTCCACGTCCGCTGCGTTCTCAAAACTCTGGCAATTTGATAATACCTAGAATATCAAAGTCAACTGCGGGTGGCAGATCCTTTCTCCTATTAAGCATCTAAACTCTGGAATAACCTACCTAACATTGTTTGGGAGGCAGACACACTCTTGCAGTTTAAATCTAGATTAAAGACCCATCTCTTTAACCTAGCTTACACATAACACACTAATATGCTTCTAATATCCAAATATCTAAAAAGGATTTTTAGGATCCTTCTCCCATTATGCACCTAAACTCTGGAATAGCCTACCTAACATTGTTCGGAAGGCAGACACACTCTTGCAGTTTAAATCTAGATTAAAGACCCATCTCTTTAACCTAGCTTACACATAACATACTAATATGCTTCTAATATCCAAATCTGTTAAAGGATTTTTAGGCTGCATTAATTAGGTAAACCGGAACCGGGAACACATGTACTTGCTACACCATTAGAAGAATGGCATCTACGCTAATATTAGTCTGTTTCTCTCTTATTCCGAGGTCAACGTAGCCACCAGATCCAGTCTGTATCCAAGTCAGAGGGTCACTGCAGTCACCCGGATCCAGTACGTATCCAGCCCAGATGGTGGATTAGCACCTAGAAAGGACCTCTACAGCCCAGAAAGACAGCGGAGACCAGGACAACTAGAGCCCCAGAGAAAGATCCCCTGTAAAGACCTTGTCTCAGATGACCACCGGTACAAGACCACAGGAAACAGATGATTCTTCTGCACAATCTGACTTTGCTGCAGCCTGGAATTGAACTGCTGGTTTCATCTGGTCAGAGGAGAACTGGCTCCCCGGGTGAGCCTGGTTTCTCCCAAGGTTTTTTTCCATTCTGTCACCGATGTATTTTTGGTTCCTTGCCGCTGTCGCCTCTGGCTTGCTTAGTTGGGGACACTTCATTTACAGCAATATCGTTGATTGCAAATTATTGCACAGATACTTTTTAAACTGGACTGAGCTGCATGATGACCACTGAATTCAATGATGAACTGCCTTTAACTGTCATTTTGCATTATTTACACACTGTTTTCCTTATTAATGTTGTTCAGTTGCTTTGATGCAATCTTTTTTGTTTAAAGCGCTATATAATTTAAGGTGACTTGACTTGACTTGACTTGATTGGTAACCGGGCATACTGGGCATTTTCCCGGTGGGCCGACAGAATGTTTTTTTATTTTATTTTATTTATTTTTTTATTTATTTTGTTGTTGTTATTTATTTGTTTATATTGTTATTATTGTTGTTTATTTGTTTGTCTCCTTTTTTGAGTTCCTATATTTTGAATAGGAATGTGATATAGACAGTGCGATAATGTTTGCTCCGCCTATATAAAGATCGCTTCACCCCAACTTCTTCCTCGTCAGCTTTTGCCATGTTTTTACTGCAGCTATATCAAGAACAGGCTTGCTCTGCGATGAGTGATGAGGGCCAAAGAGCTAGGCAGGAGGAGAAGAGAGTAGATGAATCTGTAAAGTGCTTGATAGGGACTCGCAGCGGAGGCAGGCATCTAAACTATCCTAATGTATGCAAGTGCCATGAGTGTAGAATATGTTACACTTTTTAATAAAATGTAAATTTGTCCCCCGCAATTTTTTGGCCAAGACAAGTCAAGTGTGTTCATAGAGGTTTCCATGGGCCAATGCGAATAAAGCTAGATTTAAATAATAAAAAAGACATGATATTGTCGGGCTTGACGTTTTATTCTTATCCAAAACAAGATGTGATATGAGTGTGATACATAGGCTACATACATACACTAACATTACCAGTCAAAACATTTTAAACAGTAAGAAAGATCCAATAGAAAAATCCAAAGATCAACATTTATCTGAAATAAAAAGATTTGTAACATTATACATATACCATTCAAAAGCTTGGAGTCAGTAAAAAACTGGCATTATTTTTTGTCCCAGTCCAGCCCTACATATGGATCAGTTTGAACAGCCACTTTAAATCAGTCGAGACTTCTGAACACTTGAAGGGAAAAAAGTCTACACTGCAGCCCCCCTCGTCATAGCATCAGCCCCCCCTGGTGGGGGGCTGTGGATTAACCTAATATTGTACTTAAAAACGTGAAAAAATAAAAAAAAATAAAAAACAGACATAACAATGTGTTTAATGTGGGATTAAGATATAGTGTATAAGATATAAACTAATGATTAATTATTTTAATATTTCTGTGTGTCGCTGCAAAGACGATGCGGACTCGCCATGAACGCCAGATATGGATTAGGCCGACATATTCAGAGAGTAGCCTATTTCTTTTCGTTTTGAATATTTTCGTTTAAAAGTAGACATTTTTAAGCTTTCTATAATAGATAGCCTATATTTCTCAAAACTGTCTGTGAGGCACAAGCTGAGTTTCTGCGCCCTCCAGTTCATGTGCAATACAAGTGATGTGCCGGCACCTTATTACATTGTCTGCTAATATATTTGCTTGTTTATTAAATACAGGCAATGGGTTGATAAAATATTGATCAAAATTAATATACAATTTATACAAAACGAAAATCTTTTAAACAGAGTCTTTCTACAAAACAAAACTCAATAAAGTGGTTAAAATCATGTCTTACCCACTCCATGTCTCATAGGCTATTGCGCATGATGTATCATATCTTTCTCATGCTGCATGCTCACTTTCATAATAAACATTGATTAACTAAATAAAAAAATTACATTAGCCTATAATATTTAAACAAATATGAAACCAAATATGTTTTCTTTAATGGCTACAACACGTAGCCTAAACAGTTTCTTTATTTTTTTTTATTTATTTATTTATTTATTTATTTTTTATTAAACATCAAAGTACAAGTACATCAAGTACAATCTTTGTGTATAAAACAGTAACAATCAAGCCAGGGGAGAAGACTAGTAGAGAAATTTCATGTCGTCAGTCACAACATAATGACGTCACATATTTTCCAACCCAGCCCTCAGCCCCCCCCCCGCATGAAACAGCTTCCAGCGCGCCTGGTTACAGATGCCGTTTTTCACTACAACAATGGACCTATTCACTTGTAAAAATTATTCTTCAGAGCACATTAAAATATCATTAAACTTTGGCTAAAATACTATTGGCTTGATTGCACAGAACGGAAATTTCTACTGTTTATTATTGTCCTCTTTGTAGAGCTGCTCTACAGTAGAATTGAACTTTCTTTGAATTATCAACACACTATTTTTCTGTTTAACACTTTAAGCTGCTTTGACACAATCTGTATAGTATAAAGCACTTAATAATTAAAAGTGACTATTAAACAATGTAAAATAGTGTGAGAAAAGACCAAAAGAAAATGTAAAACACATAAATGTATTATTTTATTAAACTATAAAAGCTAAAGATGTACTTTTCCTCCGGTGTGGCCAATGCAAACACAAAGTGTCATTATGGCCCCATCTGGTCACAGCACAGAACTGCATCTCTCTTCATCTGATCTGGCCCTAACTTATGCACAAATGATGAAAGCAGTCTGGTTTGAGCAGAATCTATATCACGATGATGATAGTTCAGGGCTTATACTGTGAATCTCCTGAAGATCACTGAATAGAAATGAAGGCTGATAGCTTATTTATCTGCAAAACATGAAGAAAACATTCTTTTTGTTCTGTGTTTTCCTCGCTGACCACAGGCTCCTGTTATCAGGATCAGTTCCGATGTTTCAGAACAAACAGAGCAGCTCTCACCAGAAACAAACTATGTCAAGAAGTGTTAGCCTCAGCAGTAATCTCCGCTAAACCTCTTCCTGACTGGATCTTCAGTCCCACGTAATCACATTAGCAGCCTTCTATATATAAAATGCCATCAGATGAAACAATTATATAAAGAAAGAGCACAAACAAAGAGCAGCATTTCACAGAAAGTGCAAATATCTGGAGACCACACTGACTGGCTGTCAAAACAAACCTGGAAATAAACAGAAACATTACAGTGTAACACTAGATAAAAAATTTAATCTAGACAAACTTTAAGTTGGATTGAGAACGTTAAAACAGGAGGTTAGAAAAAGTTTTAAAAGCTTGAAGTTTGAAGGTTTTCAGTTTGAAGTAGTTTGAAGTTTAAAGTAATTTTAAATATTAATAGATAGATAGATAGATAGATAGATAGATGAGTGAAACTCGGAATTGGTGCTCTGCTTTTAACCCATCCAAGTGCACAAACACACAGCAGTGCATAGGGAACACACACACCGTGAACACACCCCCGGAGCAGTGGGCAGCTATTTGCTCCAGCGCCCGGGGAGCAATTAAGGGTTCAGTGCCTTGCTCAAGGGCACTTCAGCCATGGGTATTTAGGGTGGAAGAGAGCACTGTTCATTCACTCCCTTCCACCTACAACTCTGAGACTCGAACATGCGACCTTCGGGTTACAAGTCCGACTCTCTATCCATTAGGCTACACCTGCCCCCACAGCTAAGCTAGCTAGATAGCTAGGTAGATAGATAGATAGTTCCTAGAGTACTCAGGGTGGTTGCTAAGGTAATCTGGGTGTTTGCTAAGGTGTTGCTATGTGGTTGCTAGGGAACTTGGGGTGGTTGATATGCGGTTGCCAGAGTACCCAGGGTGGTTTCTAAGGTGTTGGTATGGCACTTGGGGTGGTTGCCAGCGTGTTACTATGCAGTTGATGGGGTACTATGGGAGTCCCACAAGGCTCAATACTTGCACCGCTCTTGTTTAGCCTGTATATGCTCCCACTAAGTCAAATAATGAGAAAGAACCAAATTGTCACAGCTATGCAGATGACACCCAGATTTATCTAGCCTTATCTCCAAATGATTACAGCCCCATTGACTCTGTGCATTGATGAAATTAACAGTTGGATGTGCCAGAGCTTTCTTCAGTTAAACAAGGAGAAAACTGCTGTCATTGCATTTGGAAACAAAGATGAAGTTCTCAAGGTGAATGCATACCTTGACTCTAGGAGTCAAACAACTAAAAATCATGTCAAGAATCTTGTGTGATTCTGGAGACAGACCTTAGTTTCAGTAGTCACATCAAAGCAGTAACTAAATCAGCATACTATCATTTCAAAAACATTGCAAGAATTAGATATTTTGTTTCCAGTCAAGACTTGGAAAAACTTGCTCATGCCTTTATCACCAGCAGGGTGGACTATTGTAATGGTCTCCTCACCGGCCTTCCCAAGAAGACAATTAGACAGCTGCAGCTCATCCAGAACGCTGCTGCCAGGATTCTGACTAAAACCAGAGAAAATCTAAGCATATCACACCAGTCCTCAGGTCTTTACACTGGCTTCCAGTTACATTTAGGATTGATTTTAAAGTACTTTTACTCCTTTATAAATCACTCGATGGCATAGCACCTAAATACATTGCAGATATGTTCACTGAATTTAAACCTAACAGACCACTCAGATTATTAGGATCGAGTCGGTTAGAAATACCAAGGGTTCACACAAAACAAGAGGAATCTGCTTTTAGTTATTATGCTTTTAGTTATTATGAGCACTGTACAATGTCCGAACTGATAGCACTGTATTTAACTGTTTTAAATTAATTTTAAACATTTTAAATAAAATTTTAAAGGGGGGTTATAATGCGATTTCAAGTTTTCCTTTTCTCTTTGGAGTGTTACAAGCTCTTGGTGTATAAAGAAGATTTGTAAAGCTGCAAAGACTAAAGTCTCAAACCCAAAGAGATATTCTTTATAAAAGTTAAGAGTCAACCACACCTCCCTAAAACGGCTTGTTTAAACACACACCCCCCACATCTCTGAAATCGCATCATATGAGATTTTTGTAATAGTGTCATATTGTTCATTGTAAGAAAAAAGGTGCAACTTCTATTCTCGCTGTAGTATTGTTGTTGCCGCACTGCCACGTGAAAGCAAAACTACTTTGTTTGGCCTTCCAAAAGAGGATGATATTCGCTTCATCATGCCTAGAGCTGATCCATGCTAGTCACTGAGGAAATACATCACATTTGCGCTGTGAATCGCCGGATCGGCCTTCACCGTGGACGAAGCGGAGTCCAGCCCAGGGTTGTCACATGTGGTTGCCCGACAGCCATGCCGTTCTCAAGCCGGCCTCTGCTCACTCGAGCCCGTCGTGTGTGACGCTGTGTTTTGTTGTGAATGCGAAACTGCTTTGTTTGGCCTTCCAAAAGAGGACACGACTAGAAATCAGTTACTATAAGATCGAATGGAGATTTCACATTTACATTTAATCATTTAGCAGATACTTTTTATCCAAAGCGACTTACAAATGAGAACAGTAGAAACAATCAGATCGAGAACAACAACGGTATACAAGTGCTATGACAAGTCTCAGTTAGTCTAGTACAGAACACGTAGCCAGGGTATTTTTATTTTTTGCTCCCTCCAATAGTTAGTGACGTGACATTCAGCCAAGTATGGTGACCCATACTCAGAATTAGTGCTCTGCATTTAACCCATCCGAAGTGCACACACACAGAGCAGTGAACACACACACACACTGTGAACACACACCCGGAGCAGTGGGCAGCCATTTTTATGCTGCGGCGCCCGGGGGAGCAGTTGGGGGTTCGATGCCTTGCTCAAGGGCACCTAAGTCGTGGTATTGAAGGAATGGGGTTGGGTGTTTTGTTCATTGCTCAAGGGCACCTAAGTCGTGGTATTGAAGGGGGAAAAAGATGAGTCTTTAGATGTTTTTTTGAAAATGAGTAAAGACTCAGCTGTTTGAATTGAGATCGGGAGGTCATTCCACCAGCTGGGAGCAGTCCAGGAAAAAGTCCGTGAGAGTGATTTTGAACCTCTTTGGGATGGCACCACAAGGCGTCAAAGATTTTTGCGTGAGTCTCCTGCTTCTCAAACTTGTCTCCTGAGCTGTGTGCTCAGATATTTCTCCTTAGCTAGAGACTCTGATGGTCTCACATTTGTCTCCTTTAAAGCTTTAGAAGAGATCACAACAACATCACACACTGTGCTCAGATTTTACTCTTTAGCTAAATAATCTGAGGGTCTCATATTGTTACAGGGGCTGGTGTGCTAGTAAAATGCTCGACGAAGGAGATAAAGAAAAGGGTACTTTAATGATCCACAGGAGAACCGGGGCACAACCAAACACAGATCATCGTAGCATAAAACAATGTCATCAAATATCAAACGATAGCGGACCAACTGGAACTAAACAGACGGGGTATTTAAACACAAGGAACGTAATCAGAGGAATGGAAACAGGTGGGGAGTAATCAATTTACAAAACGAGGAACGGAACATGACCAAATAAGGAGAACACAAAAGGAACAGAAGTCCATAATTGTAACAGTTCGCCCCCTCCCGGAACGGTGTGTCCTTGCACCGACAGAAATAGTCCAGAGGGTGGGGGTTCAGGAGGTGGGCGCGGGGCAGGCAAGGGGCAGGCAATGGAGAAGAAACAGAGCATAGAACCAGGGTGGAGTGGATGGAGGGAGGAGCCAGGGAGGAGCCTAGAGCAGGAGGAGCCAGATGGAACTCCAGAGGCCAGCCAGGAGAGCGGCCCATGGTGGAATCGACGGTGTGAGGGGCCATGGTGGAGAAAGAGCCGACAACACCAGGGGGCCGACTGACGGAGACTCAGCCGATGGACGAGGAGCCCAAGATGGAGCAGAGCAGCCGCAGAGCCAGGGTGACACCGAGGATCTGGAGGGCCAAGGCGGAGCAGAAGGCTCAGGCAACCAAGGTGGAGGCGGGGCACCGGAAGAGACTGAGGATGGAGGTGGAGCCGAAAGGGAAGGAGGAGCCTGACAGAGCCGAAGAGATGGGAGTGACGAGGCAAAGCCAGAGGAATGGAGTCCCGAGGCAGGGGGATGGTCGACGACTGACCAAGGTGGAGCCGGAGGGAACGAGGGAGCCCGGTGGAGCAGGTGGGATGCCGGGGCCACGGTGGAGACGAGGGAGCTAAGAGCCAAGGCGGAGCCGCTGGGTCGAAGGGACTGAGGAGGAGTCCAGGGCTCGGAAGGCTGGAGGCGGAGACAGGGAATCCACACGCCAAGGCGGAGCGGAGACTGGAAGTCTTGCGGCGAACCATCGCGCCCAGATGGCGCGGACTGGGGCTGAGCTGCAGGACTGACTGGCACCAGCGGAGATGAGGTCGAGGAACTGACTGGTCTAGGAGGAGATGAGAGAGGGAGGATGGGAGGGAACATAGGGAGGGTCAGGGCTGGACGGAACCAGCGGAGAAACAGGAGGATCAGGGCTGGACGGAACCAGCGGAGAAACAGGAGGATCAGGGCTGGGCGGAACCAGCAGAGAAACAGGAGGATCAGGGCTGGATGGAACCAGCGGAGAAACAGGAGGGTCAGGGCTGGACGGAACCAGCGGAAGAGGAGCAGAGGAACTGACAGGTCTAGGAGGAGGCGGGAGAGGGAGGTTGGGAGGGAACACAGGAGGATCAGGGCTGGACAGAACCAGTGGAGAAACAGGAGGATCAGGGCTGGGCGGAACCAGCGGGGAAACAGGAGGTTCAGGGCTGGACGGAACCAGCGGAGAAACAGGAGGATCGGGAACTGCCTCCCCAAACCAGTCTATAAGGTCCAATAATTCCTCTCTATAAATTCCCAGAAAACCAAATGCAGCTCACCCTCAGTTGCAGGAGGGTGGGCAGGGCTTTCCTCCCAGCCCTCAATCTCCACCAATCGTCCCACGACGCACGGTGTTGCTGGCTCACACACCTGGTCAGTCGCGCATTCGAGTTACTGCTCCCTGTCGATGATAGGCTCGGGCTCTGCGGCTGCGGTGGGCTCTAGCTCCATGCAGCGGGATGGTGGCTGGCTGGTCTCTGGTTCGGGAGTGGGGCTGGAGAGATCCTCTTCGGCGGTGCAGACGGTAAATGGGGATCCATTTTTCTCCAGCACCCACTCCACGAAAGCGGCGAAATCCTCTCTGGGACTGTTCGCTGGGAGGCGTGCCTTACACCGCTCTGTCAGGCCAGCATAGTAGAATGCACAGAGCGAGCGGTCAGGGAAGTCCGTAAGACACACCAGATCGAAAAAGTCCCTGGTATGGTCCTCCAGCGAACGGTCCAGTTGCTCCAGAAAGATATATGCGTGTAACTGGTGTATGATTGACTCAATTTAATTTGCTTTCTTTTAATTTTTTTATTTTTTTTTTATTTTTTTATTCTGTTTATGCTACTATAGATTCTATTAGTTTCATAATAAGAAAGGATTAGTGAACTCCACGAAATTTTGTTCATTTATTATTGTTTGCAAGTTAAAATTACATAATATTAGATTCGTGGAACTTTTTCTTGGGATTTTGTCTGGGGAGGGGAATTATATCAGTGGAACACATCCGGGGTTTTCCCCGCGTGCGATGTGCGATAGCCTCAGTCCACCTGTGTGCGAGGCTAAGGGGAGTACATGTATTATTGAGCTCTCCCCGTAATTGACTCTGGTTATGATGATATTTCTTGTCCAAAATGCGTATTTATCGCTGGATGAATGTGATTTATTTTATACTAGCACTTGATTGTATTAGTTTATGATGAGAATGTATATTTTGAGGTGTTATTTGACCCTAACGATGTGCATTGTGACGCTAACTAATTAGCTCATATGCTTAGTGTGCCAGAGAGGGAGAAGCGGTCGCCCTTTTGATCCACTGATTATTTCTCCTTATTACAGGTATGTTGTTTATGTTGGTTTCTGTTTTATAAAAGAAAATAGATTTAGTGACTGAATGTATTCAATGTAGCGTGTTACGGGAGAAAATCTGATTTAATGATTCATGCAGTGCTTGACGCACGTGGTGCGGCCTACAAATAATACAGTGTTTTTATATGTATTAAATGATTAATTTAGATATGAAACGTATAAGTCCTCTGATTTATTCATACAAATGGTATTATAACTTTGTTTTGGTCACCTTTCACTGCAGTGTGTTTAATGTATAAATACTGGAATTAATGCTATGTTATATAGATTTTATATCCAATGTAATATTGTAATCTATTTATTGTAATATTTTATACCCTTATCTTGTGATGTATTAATAGAAGTGTGATGTATAAGAAAGACAAAGAGACATATTGTAAACAGTATAATTTATTTTTCATTATTGTATAATCCTCACCTGGTCCACCTGTGCCCGCGAGGCTAAGGAGCACATGTATTAGTGATTGAGCTCTCCCCGTAATTGACTCTGTGTTGCCAGAGAGGGAGAAGCGGTCGCCCTTTTGATCCACTGATTATTTCTCCTTATTACAGACCAAGTAAAGGAAAGTGCTAAATCTCATCGAAGAGTGGTCGTGTGGTCTCTGTGTGTGTGGTGACCTGGTGGCCAGGTCCAGACATGCTACACAGGCACAGGAGTTGGACTGCTGGGATATCCATTCCGAGAGGGGGAAAACAAAAAAAAAACACAAAAAGAAAACACCGCTAAACTGTTTTGGTCCCGCTATTCTGTTTACAGGGGCTGGTGTGCTAGTAAAACGCTTGACGAAGGAGATAAAAGAAAAGGGTACTTTAATCATCCACAGGAGAACCGGGGCACAACCAAACACAGATTATCGTAGCATAAAACACTGTCATCAAACATCAAATGATAGCAGACCAACTGGAACTAAACAGACGGGGTATTTAAAACACAAGGAACGTACTCAGCGGAATGGAAACAGGGTGGGAGTAATCAATTAACAAAACGAGGGGGAACACGGAACATGACCAAATAAGGAGAACACAAAAGGAACAGAAGTCCATATTTTAACACATATTTGTCTCCTGTTAAAGCTTTAGAAGAGATTCTAACAACTTTACAAAGTGGTGGCATCAAGTCAAGGCACTAAATAAAGGGGGGAAATCATAATTCAGAGTTAAAGTGGCTATATTGAGAGAGAATTTTGCAGAAATAAGGGTAATGTTACTTTTTATAGGACAATGTTTATGTACTTAGGCACATAATTGTTGTTGGAAATAATAATTGTACCGGATGCCTTAATCAAAACTGATCTGAAGAAAATGTAACCCTGTAGCTTTCTTTGCTGAAAAGCACATAAATGTCTTGAATATTAATTGACTAATTTGATTATTAATACATGGAAGAAATGCTTTGAGATAATATTGAGGCATTTGACCTGGGTGCACATTGTAAAATTATTGAGATCACTTCTGAAATTTTAGAGGAGACAAAATGTGAGAGCTCTCGAGTCCCTAGTGGAGTGAGAAATAATCTTGCTATAAGTACAGCTCCTACTACAGAAAAATCAGACCACGGCATATAACAGAAAACAAGCCCTGCCACAAACACACAGACACCCACAGAAACACAAACCTCACCTGCCCACCCATCCTGAACCTGATCAGATGTCCTCCTCCTCATGGACTCTAATGGAAAGTTTCTTGGACCCACAGAAACTTTTCCCACAATCAAAAAAGTCACTGCAAAACGATACAGGACAACATGCCATGCCACCAATAATCAAAGACTTTCACAGACACCCCTCAGGTGTTATTATACACATTTGAACTAATGACCCTTCACTCACTGTGCAACAATACTGCTGATGCTGTCAGAAAAATAGCATAAAATCGACAACAAAAATTCCTAGAGTCCTGATTATAAATTTCATAATCTACAGCATTAATGCTGAAATTTCCCATGGATGTTCTTTTGCTCCCTAATGGTACACCTGGCCCCCACTACAACATTGGCCTCCAACATCTGGTAGGATGGACTCTCCACCACACACAAAGATGCATTACATGTTTTTGCAAAAACCCTAAAGGATGCAGCCCTTGGCCCGCAGACCATCATCACCAAGGCACCTGTTACCAAGCTCCAGAACCCTACCGGCCGCATTCACTCCCTACATGTCCAGGACACACCCCTCTGCTGACCCTGGTGGAGAGACATCGCCTGGACAGGATCCCACATCATCCACCACACCCACCTATAGCTCCCCAACGCCCTCTTAAACCTACAGTCACATCACTTCACAATTCACCTGCTGACAATTAAGGCCACCCTAAGAGAAGAAAGAAACCAAAAGCCACCCCACACCAAGAGCAACCCCACAGCCAAGAGCACAGAGCTATTCCTGAAGCTGCAGCCGCACCTCTCCCCCCCTGCTGCACCCAGCACCCCCACGAATTCTTAACCTGCCAGCGAACTGAGCCATATCAGCGAGATGCTGCGACCCACTGTGCACACCAGCTCCTGAACAGATAAGGGACAATATGCACAAACACCAGTGCTAAAAAATAAATAATAATACATAAATAAATAAAATCAAAAAACCCACACAGATAACACACATACCTACTGGTAAAATTTTTGGCATGTACGTTGTCATATTTAAAACTAGCTTAAATATCTGTGATTCCGCTCTCTGTCTAACCAACCAGGTTTATCTTTTAAAATCTTATGCATTTCTTTCATATTCAGGTGTTTGAAATATCGGTCAGGGTCTTCACTCTTCAACCATTGGGCTCTAAAAGCACAGACCCAGAAGTTCTGAAACAATATCAAAGATGGCCTGATATATTATCATTCTCAAAGACGGAGACCTGGAGTAGAAATGATGCGCTTACCTACTGTCCCTTCATGCTACTATAAGTAAGTGTGTCCTCAGTTTAAATTAATTATACAGTGTCATCGTGGACGAGACCTCAGGAGGAATTCTGGTGTGGATACAGGGAGGATCGGCTAAAAAACATTTCTATTATTCCATTTGGAAAATTTTCACTGCTGGTTAAAACTAAACAACCAATTGTCATTTCACAACCACTCTGACATATTATCTCTGTGCGCTCATACTTTAGTCCCGCCCCAGCCAGAATCCCTTACCAGTATATGAGGTAATACCTGAACAAAATCCACACAGAGATCAGCCATTTCCGGGCCCAGGAAATGTGCTGCTGGTGTGGAGATTGGTGTGCAAGAAACTGGAATCTGAACACACCATAACATAGATCCAAAGGTAATGAATATAATCTTTGGCCAAGAGCTTCCCCTGATTCTCAACAAGAAATCTTCGACTGAGAAAATAATCTTGACCAAACTGTAAAATAAAAATGGTTAATAGGGGTAGTGCCCATCCTGCCTGCTTTTAGGCCTGTACATACTTATGGTCGAAATCAAAAGAGGGGACTCTTCTAGGAGTATTCACGTGTTGTCTCGGGTCTTGGAAGCTAGTGTCCGTTGACTATGGCAGCACTGACATGGACCTGGCCTCCGTCCAGTGCCTTCACTCTCAAACAGCAAACTCCTTCCAACCTCTTCTTGACCATAAGTCAAGTCAAGTCACCTTATATTATATAGCGCTTTAAACAAACCAGAGATTGTGTCCAAAGCACCTCAACAACATTAATAAGGGAAAAACTGTGTTGTCAATAATGCAAAGTGACCCAGTTTAAAAGGCAGTTCAATCATGTGAATTCAGTGATGTCATGCAAACGTTCACTTTCAAAATTTACAAGAAATAGAACTTCAATAAATCCTAATCAGTTGCTGGGATATGTGTAATTAATCTGAGTACAACAAAACCACAAGAACCTAACCAATAACAAGATGGAAAATTTGGACAAAACATTTGTGACAAACATATATAAAGAAATTCCACCAAAACAATTCAAGGAACAATAATGAATTCAAGATTCAAGATTCAAGATTTTTATTTGGTCAATCCACAATTATCCTAGGAGCATATATAACCCGAGCAGTGAAATGTGGAAGTCAGGTCCGCTCCATGGACACAAGTGCAATTATTAAAGAAAAAACAATTACAGATGAACAATACATATACATAAAATTTATAGCGATGAAAGAATGAAAAAAAGTAAACAATAAAAATTATAGAAGAACATATAAAAAAGATGAAATACTGTAGAATTAAATCTAAAAATGGAAAATAATGTGCATGAAAGTAAACGGTAAGTCTTAAATAATTAAGATACCCAGGATTTACAAGAGGCCAATGTGCATATGTGCATTATCACTGTAGTCTTAAATATTAAGATACCCAGGCATGTGCAAGAGGCAAATGTGCAAACCCGTTTTACACTTTCAGTATGTCTAATGAGGTATTGAATGAGTGATATCCTTACTGATAAAGTCAATATTAAGTGGAGACATGAAGATGTTAAGAGGGCTGGTGTGTTTGAGTTTAGGAAGCCTGATGGCCTGGTTTTTTGCCATCAGCACTACAGAAGCGCTTACCAGATGGCAGCAAAGTGAAAAGAATTTTACTGGAGTGGATGAGTCCTTGATGATTTTAACGGCTCTG